>NC_067161.1:30091344-30188844 GCF_903995435.1 Acomys russatus
GAATATGAATAACTTATTGCATTCTGTTATATTTTAGGCACTGTGATAAGCAATTTTTAAGTACTAACTTGAGTCTCCATCTGACTTGGACTTTGCTGTCCTTTGACATTTGTCTTAAACAAACCCAAAAGCTCTGCCTCACCCCCTCTAGGAAAACCAGGGCCTCCTCAAGAGTTCTCTGCATCCTTAAGGTATAATTTTCACTTTTACTTCCACCACCAAGTTACCTGCAGTGAATTTGCATCTCATTAGCATCTCCCTCGCAGGAATTCTCTCCTTCACAGGCTGTCATAGATGTGGAAGTCACCCCTTCCCTTTTGATTTCCCCATAAACATTCATAGAACCAGAAGTGATTTGGGAGCAGATTCTACCACAGCAATACTGACATCTAACATCATGGTCATTGCTCTCACTTACTCTTCTCTCTTTGCCTCCTCTTTCCTAAAGCTGTGCATTTCCTACACAAAATTTTAAACTATATCTTTGGTTTCCTTTTTTTTTTTTTCCCTGTCTCACTCCAAACTAGGAAAACAGCATGTATTTTCCACACTCCCAAAAATTGTTTTGATCTGCTAGAGTCCCCCAACAAACACCACACTGCCTCAGGGCTCATGTGTCCCAGGGTAGCCTCAAATTTGCTATATAGATGAGGATGATCCTATACTTAGTTTGGTCTACACTGACACACCCACTAATGCTGCAGTGCTGGGAATCAGACCCAGATCCTTGCACATGGTAGGCAAGAACTGTACCAACTGAGCTACATGCTCCACCGATTTTTTCCTAAACACAAAAAGTTCTCTCCTAGAGGGCAGACCACTGTCACTATTAATGATACTCTGCTATGCTTGCAGACAGGGGTCTAGCATAACTGTCTTCTAAGAGTCTTCATCCGGCAGTTAATGGAGACAGATGCCAAGACCCAGGGTCAGGCAATGCACTGAGCTCAGGGAGTGCTGTGGAAGAGTGGAAGGAAGGATAGCCGGAGCCAGAGGGGTCAAGGACACCCCAAGAGGACCTACAGAGTAATCTAACCTAGGTCTACAGAGGATCACAGAGACTGAACCACCAACCAAAGAGTGTTCATAGGCAGAACCTAGCCCCCCTATACATATGTGGCAAATGTGCAGTTTGGTCATCCTGTGGGTCCCCTAACAATAGGAGTAGGGGCTGTCTCTGAATCTGCTACCTACCACTGCATCACTTTTCCCTAGCTGGGTTGCCTTGTCACTCCCTAGTAGAAGATGTGCTTACTCCTACAGTGACTTGAGATACTAAGGTGGGTTGGTACGAATTGGGGGCCTCCCTTTCTCTGGGAGGAAGGAGATGGGGGAATGGGAGGAGGTGTTGGAGACGATGCTGGAGAGGAGGGAGGAGGCTGGGATCTGGATGTAAAGGGATAAAATAAATAAATGGAGAGGAAAATGTCTAAGATTCTCAAAGGTCCAATAAAAATATTTTTAAAGTCAAAAAATAAAAGTTCTCCCCTAAAAAGAGACTCTAGGACCAGTCATTACTCTATAAATCATTACCCTGTTGTCTCTAGAGTAAATTCTCAAGTAGATTTTTGTCATTTTAAAAGTCCAGATGAGAATATCAAAAGATTGTTATAGGGTAGAGCTCCTTGTCCTTGATGTCTATGCTCCCCATCTCCAGCCCAGGCATCTGCAAGCCCTCTGTGCATCTTTATGGAAAGAGAACCCCACTCTTCCTTACCATGAACACAGCAGTAGGTGAGCAACAGGGCACCAACAGGGTAAGCACATGTGAAGACTGGGCAGTTTCATAAGAGCCCTTTTCCCACCAAGACATGTTCCCTCTTTTATAGAATTAACTTGTCCTGGACACATGTGATGGATATTCCCTGAACTTAAGGAAAATGTACTCCTTTGTAGTAAAGGTAAACCCTGTACCATCTCCATAGAAAGGTTAGCATTACTGCAAAATCGCACATGCCCTGAAAGCCCAGGAAATAAGATAGAGGGCCACCTTGGCCACTGGTGGAAGGGCATCATCAGGCTGCATTAGGTCCAAGTACCTCACTTCAGAGAGCCACATAAAGACACTCTAAGCTACACAGAACCCCCAAGCCAGCACTCTGAAGAGATACCTTAACAGGAACTCTTCCTGACCACCAACTTCTTATCCCAGAATCCAACATTGCCATTACTTTTCCCTACAATAAGAGATGTCTAAGTTGTTACCATGAATGTAATCGTGCATTCATTTGTGCAATACTTTTTGTACACCTACAAAATATAAAGTCAATTCTAAACACTAGAGAAACTATGATAACAGAAAAGTCTCTGCCTCTGTGAGGTTTACCTTCTGGTAAATGGAGACATAAAACACAAATACAACAAATCAATTCTATAGTTTTTCTATAGGGAAAAACATACCAGCTGGGGAAAGATGGTCTTCTTTTATCTTCTCTGCAGATAAATGTTGAAAGAACATGGCTAACTTAGGATGTCTCTCCATCAGTATCACTGTCACTGAGGCTGTCTTCTAGGACACTTAGCAGTATCCTTGAGCCTTGCCCACTAGAATCACACGTATGTCCAACTCATGGCCTGTGGGCCACCAGTGGCCAAGGATACCTTGACTTGTCAAAATGGACTGTGGCTCAAAACAATTTCTTCTTCATCCAAAGTAGCCTAAGGAATCTAAGAGGCTGGACACCTGGGAAAAAGGCTATTGATATACCCTTTCCTCTTCATGGTAATCAAAAATGTCTCCAGACCTCATCAGATGCTCAATGAAGGACACAGCCAACACTACTCAAGCACCACTAGGTTACAGACACATGAAGTGGGGTCTTGTATACAAAGACAGGGGCTGGCCTTCGTTTTTGGTCTCTTTTACTCTGTGAGGGTAACAAAGGGGCTTGAATACTTACCAGCTGTCTAGGCTATGGGGTCATGGTGCAGCTTCCTTGCTATTCTGGGCCTGGAGATGCTGTTCTGTTGGTATAGTGTGTGATTCAAATGCATGAAACCTAGAATTTGATTCCCTGGAACCACATCAAACCAGACATGGAGACTTATATCACAGCACTCAGCACATGAGGGCAGGAGAGCCAAAAGCTCAAGGTCATCTTCTGCTACCAAGTGAGCTCAAGCCTGGGCCACAAGAGACCCTACTATAAGGAAAGAATTACACACCCAGACCTCCACCATATTGTATTGATGAGGCGGAAGACATCCAGAGATCTGGGAGCCATTAAGATGAGCAAGTAAGTGGTGGAAAGATGGGAAAGAAAGAGAAACAGAATGGTGTGTGCACAATGAAGAAAGACAGAATAGGGTAGTGAGGAAAAGCCCTGAAGTAGGTAGCCTGTGCTGCCAGCTGAGGCCATGGTGAGATCCTGGCCTTGTGCTGCTGCTAAGGATTATTATATGTGGGTCCATGGCTCTCCAGGAGAAGAGGTCAAAGGTCATTTAGATGTTCCGGGTCCAGGCTGCTGCCATGCTGATGTCTGAGGGCTGTGCAAAGCTAGCCCCACCCCTCACCAACTATGGCACTCAGGAGAGTGAACTCCTGCACCTTACCTGGGCAGCACAATAAAGCTGGCCTTGCTGGCATGTGGGTGGGAGAGCTGGCCCAAGGGCATGAGCCTAGATATATAGCCCTGCCCCTTACCACCTGAGACAGATGAGAGAGCTGGCCCTGCCCCTTGCAAGGTTGGGGTGCTGCCCACCCTCCCCCACCACACAGGATACAGCATCTGGAGAGTGAGCTCCCAAACCTTGCCTGGGCATTGAGGTAGAGCTGGACCTGGTATGTGGGCAGAGAAGAGTTTGTCTGAGGGTGTGAGCCTGGGAAAGTTGGATGGCTGACCATCTCAGCTACCACCCAGGCCCAGATCCAAAGCTTTGAGTTGGTCCTCCCCAACATCCACCCCCTCTAGGATCTGCTGGAGCATGTGAAGAGGACCATCCTGCAGAAACAAAGCTGAAGATCTCCATGGCACAGGGCAACAACAGAATATATGAGAGGAGTCCCAGTATTGATGATGTAGCAGAAGCCAGAGGAATCAGACAGTAACTCACTGCAATGAACATTCGCAAGTAAAGCTTTTTGGACAAAAAGGTATGCTGTGGGACACACCATGACACACCACACCTTCCACGGTGAGACATTGTTGTTGCTGGTGGTGGTGGTGGTGGTGGTGGTGGTGGTTTGGTCTGGAGCAGTTTTGTTTGTTTGTTTTCTTTGCATGGGGGTGAGGTTCCAGGATGGAAATTGGATATAGAAGGAAGGGAAGATGAGTAGTATTAGGATGCATGATGTGAAATTCACTAAGAATCAATAAAAAGTTTTTTTAAAGGAAAAGAAATGAATTAAGTAATGTACAGGTGAACTACCTAGTATATATTGCCAATAAAGTATTAAGAATTTCTGGCTTAAAATGATTGGCTAGTAGTTCACTTTTTCTACCTGATAATCTTCTAATAAAGATAAGCAGGCCCTATTATCATTTTATAAAAGTGTAAATGTACATCCTTAACAGATTAAGTTGTACGTCCAAAGTCACTCAACTAGAAAGTGCTCAATTTAAGAGATACAAACTACTTGTGAATTGTGTAAGTCCTAATGCTGGGCACATCTTCCTTGAGTGCCCCACTTCCTCAAATCCCATTTGCTTATAAACATCTACGAGAATTCCTGCCACACACAGTAAGGCACACTAGTAAGGAAAGCCTTTCAAGAACAACAGTTGTTCTACAGTGGTCGGTCTCACATATTAACTTGACTGCTAAACTGTTGTCTGACTTCACAGTGTCCTCCAAGAGGAAAAGTTCAGTCCAAAATCTCTCATCAAGTGGGCCTGAGCCTAGCTACTTCCTGAACTGTTACAGCATATAAGTTCACATCATACTGTGGCTTTTCTTTTTGCCCCATTGAAAATCACAGAAGTACAGATGGTGACGCCATATGTCCACAGTCCTCAACATAGCTAAAGTTTAGGTGCAAAGAGGATTCAAATGACTTGATAAGAGGAGAGGGGAAAGGCCTCGTCTTTATGGGCAGGTGCAGACATCCTTCTCTTGCCATTCTAATGAGCCCAGAGTCCTCTCAAAACACTAATTCTTCCCTGGATCACTGCTTTCCAGAGCAGTAATGTAAATACATCTAACATTTAAGCAAAAGGATATTGAGTTTGGCAGGTCTGCACAGTGTATGTTTGCCTCCTGAAGTGATAAGGTCATCCATTCAAGACCCATTGGAAAGGCAAGTGGAAATGGAGAAAACTATAGCATGAAATGGTCAGGATAACACAGAGATCAAAGGTAACCTTTGAAGAGACAAAGACTAATTGGAGGAAACAAATAAGCTGGCCTTCTAGAACACACAAACATAAGCTAGACAGATGTCATTAGCAAGTGAAAAGACAAGTCCAAATGCAACCTGGTGCCACAACAGACAAAAAGAGGCATCCTTGTCATGCCTTGACAACACAAAGAGACAAGATGTTGACTCTAAAATATTGACATCCAACTGTTCACAGCTAATCAGGTGATTTTTTTTTCTTATCAATACCCACCCTCTGGCATATGGTTTGTATCCTATAGTCACTCAAAACACCTAACATCATTGGACTGTGTCCTTGAAGTAGATCAAAACCACACACAGAATATGGGAAGGACAGGTATCTTTCTGTGTTGTTGTTGTTGTTGCTATTGTTGTTTTTATAGTAGTATGAATTGCCACCATTGCTTTTGACAGGGAAGTTGGGTGATTTTGAGCAAAATTTAAGTTAATATAGCATTTCATTTGAAGATTCTCCTTGCAGGACTGTATCTATATGCAGAGAACCAACAGAATCATCACATATATAAAAGCATATAGAAGAGGATTTGTTAGATTGGCTTCCCCATATGGCTAAAGTAGTTCAAGAAAGGCTGTCTCGTACCAGAGAGGCCAAGAGCCCAGTTGTTGTTCAATCCATAAGACCAGAAGCCTTGGCTGTCCTAGTCGGTGCTAAAGGCCTGGAGGATTCCTAGAAAACTATTGGTTTTCAGTCCATATAGGAAAGCTCAAAAAAGTTGGTTCAGCACCAACGGCCCAGGCCTTAATGTCAACCATTAATAAATGGGACCTCATGAGGCTGAGAAGCTTCTGTAAGGCAGGAGACACTGTCAAGAGAACAAAGCAACAGCCTACAGACTGGGAAAAGATCTTCACCAACCCTACATCTGACAAAGGTCTAATATCCAAAATATATAAAGAACTCAAGAAATTAAACACCACCAAACCAAATAACCCAATTGAGAAATGGGGCTTGGAACTAAACAGAGAATTCTCAACAGAGGAATATCAAATGGCTGAGAAACACTTAAAGAAATGCTCAACCTCCTTAGTCATCAGGGAAATGCAAATCAAAACAACTCTGAGATTCCATCTTACACCCATCAGAATGGCTAAGATCAAAAATTCAAGCGACACCACATGCTGGCGAGGATGTGGGGAGAGAGGAACACTCCTTCATTGCTGGTGGGAATGCAAACTAGTACAGCCACTTTTGAAATCTATCTGATGCTATCTCAGAAAAATGGGAATAGGGCTTCCTCAAGACCCAGCTATTCCACTCCTTGGAATATACCCAGAAGATGCTCCAGCACACAACAAGAAAATTTGCTCAACCATGTTCATAGCAGCCTTATTCATAATAGCCAGAACCTGGAAACAGCCTAAGTGTCCATCAGTAGAAGAATGGATAAAGAAACTGTGGTACATATACACTATGGAATACTACTCAGCTATTAAAAACAAGGAATTCCCAAAATTTGTGGATAAATGGATTGAGCTAGAAATGATCATAATGAGTGAGTTAACCCAGAAGCAGAAAGACTCAAATGGTATATACTCACTTATATCTGCATACTAGCCCAAGGGGCATGTCCCACGAAAGCCTTCACTTACCAGGAAACTGGGACAGAGGGAAGGACATCCTATTGGGACTCTAAATGAAAGATGCATGGGAGAATAGCAAAGTAGAAGGATCCAGAGGGTCCTAGAAACCTACAAGTAGAACATTATGATAGGCAGATTTGGGCCCAGGGGTCCCTCTCAAACTAAGGCACCAGCCAAGGACAATACAGGTGGTAAACTTTAAGCCCCTGCCCAGATCTAGCCAATGGTCAGAACATTCTCCACAGTTGAGTGGAGAGTGGGATATGACTTTCTCATGTACTCTGGTGCCTCATATTTGACCATGTCCCCTGGAGGGGGAGACCTGGTGGCACTCTGAGGAAGGACAGCAGGTTGCCAAGAAGAGACTTGAGCATATATAGGGGGAGGTAATCCCCCTTAGGAACAGTCATAGGGGAAGGGAATAATGGGAAAATGGGGGGGAGGGAAGAATGGGAGGATACAAGGGATGGGATAAACATTGAGATGTAACAAGAATAAATTAATAAAAAAAAAATTTTTTTTTAAAGTTGGTTCAGATTATCAGCAAAGGAATTATTAGCAGTAGCAACAGGGTAGCTTAACTCACCATCTGAGAGTGACAGCCATGCTAGCAAGATAGCAAAAGATTTTCCCCTCTCTGCTCTTTTATCTGGGGTATACCAGGAAGACACGCTCACGTTCAGGTAGGTCTTCATATATGGATTAAGGCAATCCAGATAATCTCCCACAAACATGCCAACAGGCCGATCTGATGCCAATAATCTTTCATAAGTTTCCCTTCCCAGATGAGTCTAAATGACTCAAGTTGACAATTAAGCTATCACAGCATACAAAATAGACATTCACAAAGAAACCCACTGGTATGTTCAACTATATTCATTGGAGTGTTCTATATGATGGCTGAAGACTACAATAAACATAATGTATATGAAAATGGATCTAATTAAAATATGTCAGGACAACATCACACAGCCACTGAAAAGAATGTAGCAGGCCTTTAGGTACTATAACAGACCAAGTAAACTCCCAAATGTATTGTTAAATGTAAGAACAAAAAAAGAGTAAGACACAAGCCAGTATTACAGCATGTTGCTATTTATATATGAAGAAAAGCAGGATATACATATCTATACATACATGAACATTTCTGTATCACACACAAACAGATATGCACTTATATATACATATTCGTATATATTATAGACATATATAGACATATAAAATATACACGGTATATCTACATGTACATGCAAGGATATACTAAAGGTGATTATGGCCTTAGAAGAAGGGAAGGAAATTTTCTTTTAGGCTATTTTAATATTTTACATTTTGTAGATACCATGAAAGAAAAGAGAATTTGTTAATGTCAGTTTTATTGTAGATTTTTATAAGGAAGGTGGCCTTCGGAGACCCATCAAACATACATCCAAGCAACTCCAGCTCAGCTGGAGGGTATAATATGGACCAAGAAAGGTACTACAAATGAGTGCTCTTAGCTTGCTATGGTCTCTACGCAGGGTGCAGGTAGTTTTTCATTCTATACTGCATGGTGGACCCACCCTGACACCTCAGCACACAGCAGCATACCATCAGTTTGCAATAAAAAGTAATTTTCGAATTAGCCTTTTAAAAAAAACTAATTTAGGAATGTAAATCTACCCACTCAAGGAAAACATTTGCAAATCAAATGCAGGCAATTCACTGGGGCTCTACATGTGCCCTGGAAACACAGGGGGCGCTGTACAAGCCTTATACAAAGGTTCAGGGAGTAAAGATGTTGCTGACCAGGTTGATGGCCTGAGTTTGATCCTAGAGACCCACACAGTGAAAGGAGAGAACCAACTCCTGTACATTTTCCTCTGACTTTCACGCATGTACACGTATACTAAATAAATTAAAATGTAATAGAAAAACTTTTTTTTTTAACAGAGGGAGGGAAAATGAGAACATGTTGCCTCCCCTGTGGCAGGTAAATGAGGCACAGTTTGGGATGCACTTTGGGTGGAAAAGCATCCCTGCCTCCTTGAGCCTGTCTGACTCCAGACAACCCCCGCACATCACTGGCCCTGCTGGGTTCTGATTGCACATTTATACATCTGTCCCTCACACTTGACCATGAGCTCCTCCCTTCAGCTCAGTGGCCACAACATCATTGTTTCCCCAGCTGCTTCCTCAGTATGTGGCCAGCGAAAGCTGCTTAATAAACATTGGCTAAATTGACCTCAGCAGTTGGCCACCAACACATGCAGTGCTCAGCTCATTCTGAGTGTCTTCAACCTTTGTACTGTGCTGAATGCTTGCTGTCTGTGCCTGCTATGTGCCTTTCTGCATCCAGACAGGGGGCTACAAAGGACAGAACTCGTGAGTTGGAGATGGATTCAGTACTAGGCATGTGACTTGAAGGAAGTTATCTGATCTCCAGGAACTTCTCTGTTAACCATGAAACAGACTTTACACCACCTGCTTTGTCCGGTGATGAGGAGCAGAGAGTATGTCTTGTGCTTGGCAGCCACTAAAGGAATAGCAATCCTTACTGTATTGCACATGTACAAGAGGAGTCCTCCTGCGCAGGTGTTCTAAGCGGCTAACCTTGCTGCCCTCAAGGTGCTCCCAGGGGTATCTGTGCATCCAGGTGGCTCAGCAAATGAAAGAGAGTATAAACTCAGTTATGTTGTCAGACACTGATGGTGACGAGAATACTGGAGTGCCTTAGGGAACCACAGAGACTTTCCTGGGGAGCTAGGGGCCCAGAAACTTGGTAGCCTCCAATGTCAGCACATGCCGGTGGATTCAGGGTCTTTTCTTACAAATTCAGAGAATGAAAGGCATGGGCTACAAAGGGGGGGGGGGTCTCAAACATTCACTACAGACTCATAGATGGGAGTTTAGGAAGGAGGAAGGGAAAGAGGAAAAGAAAGAGGGAGGAAGGGGCAGAGGGAGGGGAGAATGAGCAAAGCGCCTGTGTGGAGAGGGTCCCCAGGAAATAGGGTACCACTGAGCTTCTCATCTGGGGCCCTTTTAAAGGACTGGGGGCATAAACTAAGGTCAGCTATGGGGAGGCAAGGTCAAAGCTGAATTCATGTTCCTAGGCACCAGAACCGGCTCCTGCCCTGCTTCTTCGGGTGTTACATATTTGTCTGCTAACCAGCAAATTATGGAAAGAGGGGAGTGGCCATTGTCCGTTATCTAAACTGAGGCAGGCAGGTTGCAAACGTGTTGCGCAACTTGACTTAAAGCTTGCCCACTCCTTTGTGCCCATGCCATTCTAAATTCCAGGCCAAAGCCCAAGAGAGGACATGACTGCAAAGAGCTGAGTCGAGGGTCTTAAAACCAGGTGACCCGGAAAGGCCCAGTCATCCATGTTTACTTCCTTGATCAACCCCTTGTGTCTGGTCTCTGCAATAAGATAAATAAGTAATGCGGGCATGTCCAAAGCCCACTAGGTCTGTTACATATCCAGATACCTAACAATATTATGCTATGCTCAATGTCCAAACAGTATTTTTATTGATTCATACACTTGAATGCATGTATACATTATTACTTTTTTCAAAAAAAATATTACACGCAACTGTCTTAATCAGAGTTAGGCATATAAAGAGACACTATAACCACAGAAACTCATAAAAGAAAGCATTTAATTGGGGATTGCTTACTCTCTTAGAGGTTTACAGCATTATCTTCATGGTGGGGAGCATAGTTGCACACAGGCAGAGATGGTGCTGAGGAAGCAGCTGAGAATCCACAGGCAGCAGGAAGAGAGAGACAGACACTGGGCCTGGATTGAAATTTTGAAATCTCACTCTCTCTCTCTCTCTCTCTCTCTCTCTCTCTCTCTCTCTCTCTGTCTCTCTCTCTCTTTGTGAGTGCCATCATCCTAGGCAAGAGTCCATATTTTTGAGGGTGTCCAACGGATGCATGTATGATTAGTATTGTGGCCTGCTTAGAAATGTTTGCATGCCCAAAGATCATGAGAGCATCTCTCTATTGCCTTCTGGGCCCTTTCTGGTGTTTATATTCTGGTGTTTGTATTTTATTTTATTTTTTATTAATATTTTATTAATTTATTTATATTACATCTCAATTGTTAGCCCATCCCTTGTATCCTCACATTCCTCCCTCCCTCCCGCTTACCCCCTACTCTCCTCCCCTATGCCCATGACTGAAGGGGACCTTCTCCCCCTGTATATGCTCATAGGAAATCTCAAAGCCTGTAGCACACTTCCTCCACACCCTGATGACTAACCATTTAAATATATGAGCCTGTGGGGGCCATTTTTATTCAAACTGCCACAACAACCAAGTAGCATTATTACATATTAGCCTCAAAGGCATATTTGAGATCCCTATTTTGAAAGAGAAAGAGATATCAGTAGATTCTGAAATGTCAGTCTCTCCAAGAAAATGCCCTACGGCCACTTCGTGACGTACTGAAGACTGCAGGAAATTTATCTCATTGTCAGGAAAGAATGGTATTTCTCCAGGAAAAATAGGAGGGCCATGCACTTAAAAGCTCTGACTCACATCTCCACCTGTGAAGAGAATCTCTTGCCAAATACTGAGAGAGAGAGAGAGAGAGGGAGAGAGAGAAAGAGAGAGAGGGAGAGAGAGAGAGAGGGAGAGAGAGGGAGGGAGAGAGGGAGAGATGGGGGGGGGAGAGAATGAGAGACCCACAGAAGTCACTGAAAAAAAACCTGGCAGGGAAGAAGACAGTGACATAATTTGTTCAATTAAACATGTTCTCTGTACTTGTCCTTGTACGCAATAGCCAGTGTAGCATGGGCCAAAGTGCAATAAAGTGCTGATTCTCAGGAGGCAGCCTGGTACACCAGGGCTTTCTGCAGCCCATTGCCACAGCACAGATGTGCTCTCTGTTCTTACTCTGAATTTATATCCTGTCCTTCTAAGCATACCTACAAAGCATAGGATACCAGATGTGACTTATCCCTTGGGTATCTTAAAAGCCTGGCAATACATTGAGCACAGAAGAGATTTCACAAATATACATGCCTTCTTAACCATGTCCCCTCTGGGACGTGACATGATGTCCTTTGACCTCTCAGTTCCCAATATAGCAACTGGGTAGAAGCTAGCTGTGCATCATGCCTTTGAGCTTAAAGAAGAACATTGGTTACTCTACCCTGACAGAAAGTCAATGGGAGGCCATATGATTTGTGGAACCTGGCTTTATCAAGCAGAGATAGACGGGCAAAGTCAGACTGGCCTCTGGGGTAAGGTGGCATTGGTCCAGCAAGCTGCCCTGGAAGGATAAGACAGACAAGCATGGCCATTTTTAATGCCATTTCTGGAGAGAATTTACTCCAAAACTTTGATCTTGGATGTTATGATTGCTGAGGTCTGCATCTTTCCACAGCGAGACTTCAAGTTGGCTAAGCACCAGTATCACTCTCATTTCCTTATGTTCTTTTGGTTTCTTTCTCTTCCGTGTTTCCTGTCTTTCCTCCACCCCTCTCCCTTTGTATCTCTCTCCCCCCACCACACACATGCATATATATATGTGTGTGATGTGCATTTTTTAAACTAGAGTTCTCTAATTCTTGAACTATGCTTGTATAAAACTTCTTGAAACATATGAAAACATGTTCAGAAATTTGCAAAGCCCCAACTGGTAATCATCATTTTCAAGTCAAAAAGTGTCTTTCAAAATGTTGTACCTCCACATTGTGTGTGAGTGACTCAGGCAGATGGCTTGTGTTCCCAGATCTTGAATGAAGGCACATTAAATGCCATAATGCCACCTAAGCCTAGAGATGACAAACCGTAGCCACTTTTGATTGACATCACGTTGGAACACTTCCACACATAAATGTGGTCTACGACTGCTTTCATGTTACAACCAAAATGAACAGTGTAACAAAGATGTTATGATTTAGGCAAAGCCTAAAATACTCATTATTTGGAATTTTACAGGGAAAAAAATATATCTGACCCTTTGACCTGGGGTCTCAACACATTTTTTTTTTGTTGTTGTTCTAAACATTTTTTTAAATCCCTTCTAGGTAAACAACACAGGTAACCTGCATGGCACATTCCTGCAGAAACTGGACATAACTTTACTAAAGATGATAATAGAAGGTTCTGGGATGGAAGATGGCTCAGTGGTTACAAGCACTTGCTGATCTTCCACAAAACCCATTTCCAACACCCATGTTGGACAGCTCACAACTGCCTATACCTCCAACTCCCAGAGTTGCACCTCTCTTGTAGTCTATGTGGACTTGTGCATCCAAGTGTCATATGCACAGTGACACATTCCCATAAATAAAAACTAAATTAAAATTAACACAAAAAATTACAGAAAGTGCCATTAAAGTGAGTAACTTTGTGGGTAACAAGTATATTTTTATTTCCCTTTCATTCCTGTTCTCTGTTGCAGCCTCGGAGGTTTTTACCCTATTATAGGAGAAATCTTTGCTGTTCTTCAGCAAGACAATAAATTCCATTATTTTGATTTGTACAATAGAGTTAAAAAGAAAAAAGACATAGAAAGAAGGTACACTTCATTTCTCCAAGATTATAATAGGCACATCTCCATATTTCTATTTTCTGGTCTACATAATAAAGATGCCAATGCCTATCTCCTAAGGATGGCACAGAGAGTCAAATGAAAGAATCCATATAAAGTACCTGGAGCCCAGAGACCATACAGGAGCCACCAAGTGTCCCAGGTAAGACACCATTCTATCTTCTTTTCCCACCAACTCCCCTTATAGCACACCCAATATCTGAAACCTGCAATACACACCTGGGCTCCATATTCCAGCTGACAACCTCAGCTGAAGACCTTCGCCAGTTCTAGGGACCCCAGAGGTAACATTGACACCCAAAACCCCAGGTCACACAGGCCACAAAAGTCCCAATGGAGACACTCCACTGGACCTGAAGACTTGCTGGTCACTAGAACCCCTGGCGAGTCAAGCCAGAGGATTAAGAGGAATATGAAACCCCAAGAGAACCTCCCCCAAAATATAACCCATATAATAAAGATAAACTCAGAAATCAACACCTAAACCTATAATAACCTCAAAATGCAGATGGCTATAAACTATTGTAAGAGCAAAATGAACAAGATACAGGGCATTATGGCACCACCAGAGCTCAACTATCCTATTAAAGCAAACACTGGATATTCCAACATATTGGAAGCACAAGAAAATGACCTTAAATCCAATCTTATAAAGATGACAGAGGCCTTTAAAGAAGAAATGAATAAAACCCTTAAACAAATACAGGAAAATACAATCAAACGTGTGAAGGAAATGAATAAAATTGTTCAAGGCATGAAAATGAAAATAGAAACAATAAAGAAAACACAAACTGAGGGAATCTTGAAGACTGAGTACCTACGGAAGAGAACAGAAACTACAGACACAAGCATCATCAACAGAATACAAGCAATGGAAGAGATACATCTGTCAAAGAAAATGTTAAATATAAAAAGTTCCTGACACAACACATCCAGAAAATCTGGTACACTATGGAAAGAACAAACCTAATAATAACGTGAACACATGCCCTGAGAGGTGCTGCAGGTGTGTCTGGTATGTCATGTGTGCGTCAGTTGGTGGCAAAGCAGAGAGACGCTATGTCTATGCTCAGTGTTCTGAGCTATAAGCAGCTGAATGACCAGTAGCCTAACGTTCCCTGGAAAAAGCAAGCCTGAGACAACCACATCTGCTGCCAGGGGCCCAGACAGGGAGCTAGCCTGAGCCAAACATCAATCTAGTGCCAGGTATGCCTGAATGGGCTCCCACAATGAGAAGCAAGCCAGAGAATAAAAGAAGCCCACCTGGGACCTCAGAGCCCCAGGCAGGAGAGAGCCCACGACAGATGACTCTCATCAAGGGGCCACTCAGGTGGACAAGAGAAAGAGAAAGTCCAAGATGACCACCTGACAAGTGCCATGGGGTTTGGACAGAGCGTTAGCATGAGAAGACCATTATTCCAGAGCCACACAGGCCTTCAGGGAGCAGATCATTCCTAAAATGACCCCTGCCTGGCCATAGTGCATAAGAGCAGGGCATAGCACTCCTGAGATGACCCCAGACACTCAGAGACAGCATGTACCAATAAAAGGAGCAAGTAAGTGAAGGGGAAATAGAAGAGAAAAAAAATAGAAGGATGTGTTCACAGTGTAGAAAGGAAGAACTGAGGACTCAGGGGAGAGTGAGGAACAGCTGATGTGAGTAGCCAGTGATGCCACCTGGGATCTTGATAAAGCCATGGCCCATGCTGTCACCAGGGACCACAGCTGGTTCCATGGCCCTAAAGCAGGAGGGGTGGGTCTATTACCACCAAAGACAAGGGTGATGTCCTGGTCTGGGCTACCACCCAGGGATATGTTGATGTCTAAGGACTGTGCAGAACAGACCTCACCCTTCCTGGAAGAGCTGTCTCTGGGGGCAAGAGAGCAGGAGAGCTGGTCCCACTCTAGGTAAGAGAAATACAGGAGAATGGGAAAATAGAAGGATCCAGAGGGTCCTAGGCACCTACAAGAAGAACATCATGATGGGTAGATCTGGGCCCAGGGGGTGTCTGCTCAAACTACTGCACCAACCAAGGACAATACAAGTAGTAAACATCTAACCCCTACTCTGATCTACCCAATGGACAGGGCATTCTCCACAGTTGTGTGGAGAGTGGGGACTGACTCTGACATGAACTCTGGTGCCCCATATTTGACCACTTCCCCTTGGTGGGGAGGCCTGGTGGCACTCAGAGAAAGAATAAGCAGGCTACCAAGATGAGACTTGATAGCCTATGACCATATAGTAGGGGAGGACTCCCCCTCATCATAGACCTAGGGGAAGGGAATAGGGTGAAAGCAGGAGGAAGGGAGGAATGGGAGGATACAAATGATGGGACAACAATTGAGATGTAATCTGAATAAATTAATAAAAAAATCCACCAAGATCACATCTAAATTCTGAATATCTATGCCACAAATGCAAGGATACCCACATTTGTAAAAGAAACGTTACTAAAACTTAAATCACATATCAAACCCCACATAACAATAGTGGCAGGTTTCAACATTCAACTCTCACCAATGAACAGGTCATCCAGACAGAGACTGAATTGAAAAATAATGACACTAACAGATGTTATGAATCAAATGGACCCAACAGATATCTACAGAACATTTCACCCAAACACAAAAGAATATACCTTCTTCTTAGGCCCTCAAAAAACCTTCTCCAAAATTGACCACATACTCAGTAACAAAAAAAAAGTCTTAACAGATATAAGAAAATTGAAACAATCCCCTGTATCTTATCAGACCACCATGAATTAAAGTTGGACTTCAACAATAACAGAAACAATAGGAAGCCTAAAAACTCATAGAAACTGACCAACTCTCTCTCTCTATTCAATAACCACAAAAGAAAGAAAGAAAGAAAGAAAGAAAGAAAGAAAGAAAGAAAGAAAGAAAGAAAGAAAGAAAAAATTAAAGACTTTGTATAATTCAAAGAAAATGAATGTACAACATACCCAAAGACATGGGACACAGTGAAAATAATGCTAAGAGAAAAGTTCATAGCACTAAATGCTGTCATAAAGAAATTAGTGACTTATTCATGCTAGTGACTTAGCAACATATCTGAGAGCTCTAGAAAAAAAAAAAACACTCAAGAGGAGTTAAAGCAGAAAATAATCAAATTCAGGACTGAAATCAATAAAATAGAAGAAAAGGGAACAATACAAATAATCAACAAAATAAATAGAAAGTTCTTTGAGAAAACCAACAAGAAACACAAACCCTTAGCCAAACAACTAAAAGGCAGAAAGAGAATATCCAAATTAATAAAATAATAAATGAAAAGAGAAACATAACCACAGACACCAAGGAAATTCAAAGAATCAATAAGTCTTATTTCAAAAACCAGTATTCCGCAAAATTGAAAAATTGAAAAGAAATGGACAATTTTCTCAATACATTCCACTTACAAAAGTTAAATCAAGATCAGATAAACAACCTAAATAGACCTAAAACCCTAAGGAAATAGAAGCAGACATCAAGAATCTCCCAACCAAAAAAAAAAAAAGTCCAAGGCCAATGGTCTTAGGGCAAAATTCTATCAGAATTTAAAGCAGAACTAATACCAATACTCATTAAGTTATTCCAAAAAATAGAAACAGAAGGAACATTGCCAAATTCATTGTATGAGGCCACACAAAGACTCAACAAAAAAAGAGAACTTCAGACCAGTTTTCTTTTTGAACATTGGTACAGAAAACTCAATAAAATATTCACAAACCGAACCCAATAGCGTGTCAAAAACATTATCCATCATGATCAAGTAGGCTTCATCCCAGAGATAGAGGGATGGTTCAATATATGAAAATCCATCAATATAATCCATCATATAAACAAACCAAAAGAAAAATACATGATCACCTCATTAGATGCTGAGAAAGCCTTTGACAAAACCCAGCACCTCTTCATAATAAAGCCTTGAAAAAATCAGGGATACAGGGCTGGACTTCCTGCCAGCCAGGGGAGGAGGAGTTAGAAGAGGAAGTAGAGGATTCAGCCATGAGTAGAGATTCAGAAAAATCAGCAGAAAGGAGATGGAGCGGGAAAGCTACAAAGTGCAAGCATTTCCGGGATGCATGCCGGAAGGAAGCCAAATTAGCTTAGAGGGTTAAGATTAGAGAAATAACTTCTCAGTTCCAGTGCTATGAAGTTTATTGTCAAACAAATATATTAAAGCTTCAATTATTTGTGATAGCCAGGTTAAGAGAGAAACTGAGAAACAAAGAGTTTTATAAAAATAACTTTAACAATTATTTGCAAATGATAAGATAATGTACATAAGTGGCCCCAAAAATTTTACCAGAGAACTTCTAAATCTGATAAACACCTTCAAGGAAGTGGCTGGGTACAAAATTAACTTAAAAAAAATGATAGTATCCCTTTTATATACAAATGAACTGAAAAAGAAATTAGGGAAAACAACACCCTTCACAATAGCTACAAATATATAAAATATCTTGGTGTAACTATAACCAAGCAGGTAAAGACCTGTATAATAAGAACTTCAAGTCTTTGAGGAAAGAAATTGAAGAAGACATGAGAAGATGGAAAGATGTCCCTTGCTCATGGATCAATAGAATTAACATAGTAAAAATTATCATCCTGGTCAAATGTAAGGCACCAGAGTACGTGAGAAAGTCATATCCCACTCTCCACTCAACTGTGGAGAATATTCTGACCATTGGCTAGATCTGGGTAGGGGCTTAAAGTTTACCACCTGTATTGTCCTTGGCTGGTGCCTTAGTTTGAGCGGGACCCCTGGGCCCAAATCTGCCTATCATATTGTTCTACTTGTAGATTTCTAGGACCCTCTGGATCCTTCTACTTTGCTATTCTCCCATGCTTCTCTCATCTAGAGTCCCAATAGGATGTCCTCCCCTCTGTCCCAGTTTCCTGGTAAGTGAAGGCTTTCATGGGACATGCCCCTTGGGCTAGTATGCAGATATAAGTGAGTATATACCATTTGAGTCTTTCTGCTTCTGGGTTAACTCACTCATTATGATCATTTCTAGCTCAATCCATTTATCCACAAATTTCAGGAATTCCTTGTTTTTAATAGCTGAGTAGTATTCCATAGTGTATATGTACCACAGTTTCTTTATCCATTCTTCTACTGATGGACACTTAGACTGTTTCCATGTCCCCTGGAGGGGGAGACCTGGTGGCACTCAGAGGAAGGACAGCAGGTTGCCAAGAAGAGACTTGATACCCTATGAGCATATACAGGGGGAGGTAATCCCCCTCAGGAACAGTCATAGGGGAGGGGAATAATGGGAAAATGGGAGGAAGGGAAGAATGAGAGGATACAAGGGATGAGATAAACATTGAGATGTAACAAGAATAAATTAATTTTAAAAATAAAGGATAAACAATAAAAAAAAACTTTTAAAAAATGATCATCCTGCCAAAAACAATCTACAGATTCAATGTAATTCCCATCAAAATTCCAACACAATTCTTTACACGTTTTGAAGGAATAATACTCAACTTCATATAGAAAAAAAAAGCGTAGTTAAAAATAATCCTGTGCGGCACACATTGTCCTTGGCTGATGCCATAGTTTGAGCAGAACCCCTGGGCCCAGGTCCGCCTGTCATAATGTTCTTCTTGTAGGTTTCTAGTACCCTCTGGATCCTTCTATTTACCCATTCTCCCATGCATCTCTCACCTAGAGTCCCAGGCAAGGACAATACATGCAGTAAACTTCGAATCCCTACCCAGATCTACCCAATGGACAGGACATTCTCCACAGTTGAGTGGAGAGTGGGGTGACTTTCACACGAACTCTGGTGCCCCATATTTGACCACATCCCCTGGATGGGGAGGCTTAGTGGCACTCAGAGGAAGGATAACAGGCTACCAAGAAGAGACTTGATACCCTATGAGCATTTACAGGGGGAGGAGGTCCCCCTCAGTCACAGTCATAGGGGAGGAGAGTAAGGGGAGAATGGGAGGGAGCGAGGAATGGGAGGATACAAGGGATGGGATAACAATTGAGATGTAATATGAATAAATTAATAAAATATATTTTTTTAAAAAATAATAATCCTATACAGAGGATAATAAAGTGAAAGCAGGAGGAAGGAATAGGAGGATACACGTGATGGGATAACAATTGAGTTGTAATCTGAATAAATTAATTAAATAAAAATTTTAAAAAATAATAAACCTATACAATAAAAGACCCATGCCCAATTTCAAGCTGTAATACAGTGATATAGTAATAAAAACTGCATGGTATTCAAATAAAAACAGACAAGTTGATCAATTGTTTCAAATTGAAGACCCGTAAGTAGATCCACACACCTATGTCCACTTGATTTCTGACAAAGAAGCCATAATTATACAACGGAAAAAGAAAACATCTTCAACAAATGTTGCTGTTCTAATTATATGTCTACATATAGAAGATTGCAAATAGATCCATATCTATTATCCTGCAAAAACAAAAAACAAACAAACAAAAAAAACCCTCATGTCCAAGTAGATCAAAGACATAAAACCAGATACACTGACTCTGATAGATGAAAAAGTGGGGAATAGCCTTGAACACACTGACACAGTAGACAGCTTCCTGAACAGAATATGAACAGGTCAGGCACTAAGATCAACAATTAATAAATGGACCTCATGAAACTGAAAAGCTTCTATAAGGCAAAGGACACCATCAAAAGGACAAAATGGCAGCCTACAGACTGGGAAAATATCTTCACCCACCCCATATCTGACAGAGAGCTAACATCCAAGATATATAAAGAACTCAAGAAACTAGACATGAATAAATCAAATAGGCCAATTTTTAAAATGGGGTATAGATATAAACAAAGAATTCTCAACAAAGGAATCTCTAATGGCCCAGAAGCACTTAAAGAAAAGTTCAACATCCTTATATCATCCTGCCTATGCAAGAGTAAAGATGAAACAGAAATTGAGGAAATAGGCAATCAATGACTAGTCCCACTTGAGACCCATGCCATAAGAAGGATCCCATCCATGACTATGTTAGTGGTATTCTGCTACACTTACAGACAGGACCCTAGCATAACTGTCATCAGAGAGGCTTCACCCAGAAATTTCAGGAAACAAATACAGAGATCAAGTGAATAAAATCAAAACAACTCAGAATCCATCTTATATACATTAGAATAGCTAAGATCAAAAATTCGAGGAATAGCACATGCTGGCAAGGATATGGAGAAAGGGAAACACTCTTCCATTGCTGGTTGGAGTGCAAATTTGTACAACTACTTTAGAAACCAATCTTGTGCTTTCTCAGAAAATTGGAAATAGATCTACCTCATGACCCAGCTATACAATTCCTGGGCATATACACAAAGGATGTGCCACCATTCCTCAAGGGCACTTGCTCAACTATGTTCATAGCTGCTTTATTTGTAATAGCCAGAATCTGGAAACAACCAAGATGTCCCTCAGCTGAAGAATGGACAAAGAAAGTTGACTTTCTGACCAGCTGAGCTGCCTTCAAATCATGCAGAGAATCCCAAGGACATAGCCTTTGTGAGTTATCAACCATGTGAAGTGGGTTTTTCAGTGCCATAGTTACCTTTGTTATCCATACTCCAGTATGTAGCCTCTCACCTATACTCCTGTAATTAACCCTTATGGACTCACATTCAATAAAGTAGACTTGGATGGAATAGTTTCTCTGATCTACCATCAATGCCCTATCTAGGTAAACAGATGTTTGCTCATGGCTCTCCAGGAGAAGTCACAGGACAATGTATATATCTGGACAACTTACAGTGAAATCAAGTTAACCCATCCAGACACCACCACATGCTGAATCCTCTGTAGTAATTGTCCTGAAACATCACATTCACTTCTACATACATACATCTTTCTGCTTCAGCTTAGAATATAACCCATTAGATAGATGCTAACATTATCCTTTTCTACACAGGGAAACAGGCACAAATAGAAAGCCATTTACCCAAAGTGACACTGTTACAAAGTAGCTAAGCTGCTCTTCAAACCACAGCTCGCTGACATTAGGGTACACCAAAAAATGAAAGTGTGTCTCAAGTTCCTAGACTGTCTATGTCAGCACGATTTCAGGAGCTTGTTTTAACTACACATTAGCAGCTTCCATCTTCCCCCACTGATTCCAAGGCTCTCTGTATGTCATGTCTTTGAATTTTCCATTCTACATTATTGTACATGTATCATCACTGCTATGGTCATAATTCACCAAAAACAGCTACAATTAATCAGTGCCAGTATCCCTTGCAAACCCATAATCCTCCGCACCAAAACAAGAGTACAAAGGAGGAAGGACAAAGAAGAAAAATCAGGAGGCTATGTCTCTGGTTTTGCCCTTCTCCTTCATGCCCTATTGGAGCCGCTGTCTTTATAAAAGAAAGTCAAGGGTAAATGAGGTTGCAAATTGACTTATAGAGTGTAGAAAGTAGTTCCCCCTTTGCCCGTCTCTGTGGTGTGGCTTTGAACACCACAGAGATAAAAGGTCTGTGCGCAAGCACTTTATTTTAACAAGTATCATAAGGCAAACCCTCTGAAAGCAGGGAGTTCCTTGAAGAATCAAGTCAGATCGCCACAAGAGGTTATTAAGTGCGGGTTTAATTTCACTTCCCACTTCCTCTCTGACTTGCTTTCTTCCCCCCTCATTCTATAATGACATTGACATTCTTGTCTCACATTTGAGATACTTTCCCCAAGCCCATCGCTCCCCAGGTGTGTGCTCCCTTACACTTCCTTCACTGGCTTGTGTTTTATTTATCACTCCTCACCTCCATTAGGCTTCTCCCCAGGAAGGTTGCATTTGCGTGCTGAGGCACACCTCCCCTGACCCACCATTAGGCAATCCCTGGCAGCTTCCTCATTATTTCCATCTCTCTCGCTGGCAGGACCTACATTCCCACAGAAAGGGAGGAAATGATGCCTATAAATGCTGAAGTTCAGTTCCTAGCTAGTATGGACAACACAGAGCTACCATGCCTGGGTTGACAATCCCCCCCTTAGCCTACCCATTTCTTTTGAAAATCAGTCCAGAATTCATTTTCTGCAGTGGCCACGGCCTCCAATGCCAATATCAGAGAACTTGGCAATGTCATAGCCCTAAAAATAATCCTGGAATTTTTAACTGGCTTCAAACTACTAGAAAAGCAAATTCAAAAAGGTTTTAAGTCCTAATATTGTCCCAACTCTCCCTGTTTTCTCCAAATTTCATTGTTATCACCACCACCAATCACCATGGCAACCCACACAAGGAAAGAAATGACATCTTCTCATGGGCTACATGTTTAGGGTCCAGCTCGTGCTCTGTGATTTTATGTTTCATATCCCCACCTGCAGGCCTTAGTCAGACTCCAGGGTACACCTTCATGTAATGGGTGCCCACAACTCAAGAATTCCGAGCCCTAAGCAACCAAGGTTTAACAGATTTTATTAGTGACACTGTATCCCCAGAATGTCCAGCTGTATCAGAAGCATCACAGTTGGTTGAAGGTGACAGGAAAGCCCCAAGGGAGCTTTCCTGGTCCTCGAGACTACTCTGCCTTCAAGAAATAGTGTCGGGTCCTAGACAGTGAATGGTGAGACAGGGGAACTGGGAGTCTCTTCTTATTTTGCCCCTGTTTGAATAGTAAATCTCTAAAAGCTTGAGCTATTTGAGACTCCATACGCCATCTCCCCAACCTGAACAAGTTGAGTGATTAACATCTTGTTCTTTTAATACCCTGCCCCTCTACAAAATAACAAATGAGTAATAACTCTTTCCCTTCAACCAATACCAGCAAGGCACACTTCTATGCTAAATTACAGTGCAGCTAAGAAGAGAGAATTTTTTCACAATGAGTTTGTGAGAAACGGCAGTTGTACTTACCTACCTAGGAGGGTAATGCTGCCTACCAAGTGAGACAGGCTCTCTATGTACTTTCTAGACCTCTGTGAAGACTATGTTGTCAATCTCAAAGACTCAGAACTAACAACTCCTCCAGCAGAATTCAGTCATTTTCACGCAAGATTGGCAGGTGCCTCTACTTCAACAAAATTTTTCTTCTCAGATTAGACCTAATTGCTTTACTTTCTCCTCCAGTGAGCTCCCAAACCATGTTAGCTAAGGAATACAGGTCTTCCCTGCCTACAAGCAATTAACTCAGTTTTGTCCTGAATTACTTCCATGGTCACTGGATCTGTTATGTGATATGTCCTACTTACTTCTTTGTTTCTATACATTGTTCCAGAGATGAACAAACATTCCCACAAGTGGGGACATCCAAGTCTCCATCCATCTAATTATTTTATCTATCCAACATGCACTGCAATCTTGTCACTGCAATGTCAGCACACATAGACTACTTTACTTCATATATGTGCTGTCTACTTTCATGTCAACTTGACACAAGCTAGAGTCATTTTGGAAAAAGAACCCTCAATTGAAAAAAATACCTACACAAGATTGCTCCACAGATCACCCTGTGGTGCATTTTCTTGATTGATGATTGGTGTGGGAGAGCTCAGCTCACTGTGTCATGTCACTCCAGGCCTGGCGGTCCTGGGTGCTAAAAGAAAGCAGCCTGAGGAAGCCAGTAATCAGCATTCCTCCATGGCCTCTGCCTCAGTTTTTACATCCAGGTTCCTACCATTAGTTATTACCCTGATTCTCCCAATAACTGACTTTTGCCTGGAAGCATAAGAAGAAATGAAGGGCCCCCCTCCCCCAGGTTGTTCTTGGTCGTGGTGTTTTATCATGCAATAGAAACTCTAACTAAGACAATATTCGAGCAAACACATAGAGCTACCAGAGATTAGAGAAGACTGCCCTGGGAATTTAAATTTTCTCTGCCTGAATCCCACTTCCATACCCCAAAGGTACAATGGCTAGTAAGGCAGCACACCTGAGACCACTTCAGAACACACAGTTGTGCCAAGACCCTCTGGTTAGGGCTCTTCCCGTAACAGGACTTACTTAAACCAAAATCTGAGCTAACCCATGAAGACAAAGTGGTCAGGCAGAGCCCCAGCCCACATAGGCACTACATCTAAGGAAAAACAAAGCAAACAAGTCATTCTGAGAGTAATGGGTACCACAAAGAGGAACCAGAGGGTAGTGCATGCCTAAAATAGTGAATCCTCTTGTTCTGAGACATCTGCTTGCTTCTTGAAGTGTTGCGTTGATAAAGAGTTGAAATCAATGGTACATAAAATCAAATAGAATTCTAGGATGACAGACTTTCCATCTGGTCATGGCCTCTGAGGCAAGGAAGAACCAGTAGCTGTCTGTAGCTCAGGTGTCTGGGATTTGGCTGTTTATAGAAAGCCATTCAGTTATTCCCAATCCTGAGTGTGTCAGCAGCATTTGCAGGGTGTTGTTGACTGAATGCTGGCCCCACCACTGCTCAGTTACAGGTCTGGGTGGGCTCTCAAAGTTGACAGTTCCAATGGTTTTTTCCACTGATGCTGATCACTAGGGTCTAAGATTGTGAGATCTATGAAAGGTGGAGAAATTGAGGTATGGTTAGTAGGTGACTTGCCTAAGATCACATTACAACGTTTGGATCACAGCCCACAGTTTGTTGACCTTAATCAAGAAGTGGTTCCTCTCTCACCCCTTCCTTCAAATTTTTCACATATACATATGTGTGTAAACATTTATGCATGTGTATTTATTTATATCTCTCTACAGAAAGCTTGTCCATCACTGGATTAAATGCATTGAGTTGAGAAGTAATTACAGTGAAATACTATGAATCTACAACAAATTATCTTGAAGTTGAAATTAAATCTTTGTTAGTTTTTTCACCTTACGATTAATAATTTGATTATCATTTATTTCACTTCTTTCAAGGTCAACATCAAGGAGCCTAAGGAGACCCTGTTTGACATTGGCACCCCAGTGCTACCAGAACACTTAAGATTCGGTATTTCTGTGTAGCTCTCTCAGTCCCTGTGTCAGAGAGGAAAAACTGCACATGTCCAGTGCAAGTTTTGCCTTGGGCTGTCAGTCTCTTCTTCTTCTGGCCTCGAATTTTTTGACTTGTAAAATGAGAGTAACCTCTAAGGTCCTCCTTTCAGCTCCAACTTGCTGCAGAGCCCAGGAAAAAAACTCAAGCAACTTGTCTGAACCAAAGAAAGCCTGAATGACAATGAGCTCCTTTTAGATGGCTCACCCAGTCTGCATAGCCACTAGGAAAGAACAGAAAGTCCCAGGGGGACAAGGCCAGATGATGCAGGTGAGCAGAAGCTAGAAGGGAGGGAGGAAGCCTTTGGGGCTAGCCCTGGAAAGATGGGAACAAAACATCAGCACATTTGCAGCTCATTCTGTTTGCCTACTCCCGCTTCCCTCCCAGCAACAGTTCCAAGGCTCCTGAGAGGATTTTTAAAGACTATTTCCATTTATAATGATTTACCATTTCTACTTGGCACAGAACAACAGAAAGTGGAGGGGTATGAAAGTATTTGTACAACAGGGAAAGATGCTGTGAAGGGCCGCAGAATATTGCTCATTACAACAAAATTCACTCCCTACTTAGCCAAGAAACATATGCCAGCCAGAAATACTATGAAGCCCAATTCACCTCCATTTAGGTAAAAGGATGAAACTGTCAAAAGAAAAAAGATCTATAGCACTATCATTTCAGGATTAACACCTGTCAGAGAAAAAAGGGAAAGTATAATCTGTCTGGGAGTCAAGGTCAGAAGCAAGCGGTCCTTGTTTTATTCATTTTTCTGCAGGTACAGAAAGATTGCTTCTAGCAGATGGAGGCTTTTTAACATAAAATAAGCTCCCCTGGTTGCATTTACTTGCAACAACAAGAAATACATGGTTACAGATGGCCATCTGTTTCTTCATTTTAAGGTAGAGGGTAAAGAAAGTTTTTCGACTTTAGTTTTTGGATTTACTCAATAATCACTATTATTTTGAAGCACAGACATCATTATCAGCTCCAATACTGTGTGGCTGGTATCTAAGGTCCATGCATATTGTATGAGGGTTCTAGAAAAATGATAATGCCGGGTGTCAACATGCACATGTCAATGGCCCCTTAAAGGAAGGTGCTGATGTGTGCAACTCAGTGCTTGAGCCCACTTTCCAGTTAGGCACTCAGTTTGCATTCCTGCCTTTACCTCTGCTCTGAGTGGTGTGGGCATACAGAAACGGAGCTGCGCCTGAAATGACTGGAGGGGAAACTCTTCTGGCTTTCACCATCTTCAACCTGAGACTTCAATTCTGACCACGGTGGTTGACAAGTAGGGCATCAATTCGAAAGAAAGAGATGCTTAACTTGTGATTACTCGGGAACCGTGGTGTTAAGGTATACTTCAACGGTCTTTCCCAAACCCTAACAAGAGTTTACACTCCTGGATCCTCCCTCGTGCCTACTGAGAAGGGAAGGGACATGCTAGTGTGACCCAGAACACAGTAGAAGGAACAGCACAAGGAAAAGATGCAGTCGGAGACAAGAGTCAAAACACTTTAACTACTGTAAGGGTCTGAAAATCGCTGGAGAAAGACCTCCAGACCCAAAGAGTATGAAAAAGCAAAGAGCATTTATTCTTCAGAAACAGCCAACATGAAGGAGTTGACCACTCATGCAAAATAGTGACCCAAGGGGAGCTAGCAGGCTTCTTTTAAAGCCAGTTAGGCGATTTCTAGACAAGGTCATCGACCTTCGTTAGGATTGGTTGGGTTCTTGGTAAAGGGTACTTGTAAGCTCCTGATTGGTTCTGACCTTGAGGAAGAAATGGTTGCCCCATATCCAGTTTAGCCCCAGGCCACATGTTGTGGGCAGTTGCTGATTGGCTGCCCTTTTCCAAGAAGTCTAATGAGCCCTTCTGGGAAACTGAGAGCAAAGGTTCAAATGTGGCTTGATTCAAAATGGAGTAGGTTTGGACAAGACCACCGGAATCAAAAGTAAACCAGAAACAACTTTATTCACCACAGGGAGCGCTTCTAAGCCAGCTAGGGTCACAGCTCAGACTTGGAAGCTGAAACTATGGCCTTGGGGGAAAGACTAGTCTCCTTTCAAAGCACCAGCACCAGAAGTCCGGGGGATGATCAAGAAAGAATTTAGTCCAGGAGATGGCAGTTGCAGGATATCTGTTTAAGCTCAGGGTTAGTCAACGTTTCCGATAACTAAGGTGAATCTAGGGCAAAGGGCATTCAGCAAAATGGGTTACATATCTAAGAATGGGGGTCACTCTAGCCCTTCAAGTACAGACCAGGAAGCAAGAAGCCTGACATCGAGGCTCCTTGGAACAGAAGAGCCAGAGCTGGACTGACTCCAGGTTAAGAGGAGCATCATTCTGTAAGTGGCACTCTAAGTGCATCAAGGTAGATTGAACAGCTCAAATTCCTTGTCTTATCCTTTGCTTGTTTTGAAGTTTCAAAGCCAGCCCAGCCAAACAGGAAAAATAAACAAGAACACTATGAAAATATATTCCCATGACACAACCAGGCAAAACCCAAAAGTATTTGATTGACAGAGGAAGATGCCATGCCGGAAGTCAGACTATAAGGGTCTGTGAAGGCTAGGAGTAGGCACTCCCCAATGAGCTCTCTCTCTCTCTCTCTCTCTCTCTCTCTCTCTCTCTCTCTCTCTCTCTCTCTCTCTCTCTCTCTCTTACACACACACACACACACACACACACACACACACACACACACACACACACACACTGGCTGAATAGCAAGGAAGACAAAATATCACAATATCCCTTATTATTAATGTTGTTACTTTTAGGGGATGGATGTGGGACACAAAGGCAACACTGATGAACTAAAATACATTTATTTTTCTAATATAAGTCCTTGGATATGTAATTTGATAATAATTAACTAACATTTATCTCAGCTTTTTAAACTGTGAGTCAGGCACAGACACATAACCCATTACAGGCCTGTAGAACTGACTGGGGGATTACTAAAATTTTGGCAGTAATAAAAGGTTTCTGAATGCACACTGACAAAAATTACCTCAAAATTAAATATGTCACAAAGCCAGTCTGGAAGCACTCACCCACATCGCTCCATGCGTTTCCACTGTACTGTGCACACCATCATCCCACACAACTCCAAAATCCACATTACTGCAAATAAACTTCAGGGTTTATTAGATTTGTTGATTTTTTTATTTTATGCACATATGCATGTGCCTGCATGTCCATCTGTGCACCATGTATGTATTCATGACGCCCCAGAAAGCCAGAAGAAGGCATTTCGATCCCCTAGAACTCGAGCTAAAGACATTTGTGAACTTTCATCTGTTGCTGAGAACTGGACCAAGGTCCTCTGCAAGAACAGCCCCAATGCCAGGGTTTTGGCTATAGGTACAATGTTCTATAGATACAATGTTTTCTGGTCTTGCAGAAACATAAGGGTTTGTTGTGGAAAACAATATTTTCTCATCATCACGCCATAAGTACGTGAGTATCAAATCAGTATATCTTTGGGCTGTCCTATATTGGGATGTTTTATTTTTAAAAAACGTTAAAACGTTGCTGACTTGAGTTGCATAAAAAGGCAATCGCTAAATGAGTTTTCACTCTAGACTAGGACCGAATTTCCAGCAATCTCTGGAATGTTCCCATGCATACCTCTGTCATTTTGAGCTGTGGCTTTATGAGAAGTAGAGTTCTCAGCACTGATGATTATAGGATCAAATGTCAGTCCAATCTGAAAAACATTGAAGATGCTCTGTGTCCTGTAATATCAAATATCCAGCTAAGATTTAAGTGTTTATGTAAAAAAATAAACAAGCACATTAATTTTATTAATAACTATACTTGCTTTCTATCATCTTTAGTGGACAATGAAACTACACATATAACAAGTAATTGAAATAAATTTGAAATTTATTATAAGTGAACATTAGATTATTGTATTATTTTTTAATCGTGTGTGTGTATGTGTGTGTATGTGTGTACATAAGAGCATAAATTCGAGTGCCATCAGTCGTCAAAGGTGTTCGATCCCCTGGACCTGGAATTGCAGATGGTCATGAGCCACCAGATGTGGGTGCTGAGAAATAAACTCAGGTTGTCTTTAAGAGCACACAGTGTTCTATCCTAGAATGCTGGATCTGTGCACCTACTTTATAAGCCTAAGTTATGTATAAATTGCCTGGGCATATACAAGTTGTGAACGAGCAAACCCCAATAGAGGCTAGGTTTTTGTTCTTGGAACCAAATTAACAAATAGGAAGGACAGAGGTTTCTCAGGTTCTGCAGTTTTCCAGAGGTTATTCACGGATGCATGCTAGAATCACACTGTCTCTAGACACAGCATGATAGCAGGGTGTTGGATTTGTGCCCTTTCGTGAAATGGAGGGTTGGATGTAGTTATAAGAAGGGACAGGGCAGAAGGTCTGGGAAAATCATTTACAGTGACTTTCATAGCCCCTAGAGATCGGAGACGTGGTATGTCAGGAGAAGCCACATGATGAACTTGGTTGGTTCTTAGTGTTTCAGGGGTACCACGGACATGAATAGGCAAGGTCCTAGAACAATGGCATTCAACACAGTACCTAGCAGCGACACACCTGGATTTTTACATAGAAGTTAACTGAAAATTAAAGTCCCAGTCTTCAGTCACAATTGTCATCCTTCAGGCTTCAACGGGCACTTGAAATCACTACCTTGGACAACCTAACACAGAGAGGGCCTTTCTGTGACTTCCGGTTTGCTGGCAGGCAGAGCTGCACTCAAGACTTGAAATGAAAGAAATCTTTCGGGCCTGGTTTCCATGTGCTGCGATAATAAAAGGACTTCCTACATAAAGCTCTCAACAGAGCGCCTAAAAATAAAACCAGAAGAAGGGAACACCTAGACGCCTGATATCGGAGCACAGTTTTCTTATTACAGGAGTCGAGCGTCAGGATTGGGAGCTGGAGCTTCATTCTTCCCACGTGTCAAGGCTCCTTGATGCCCTCCCGGGCTCTGGCTACCCACAGCAGCTCCCATTTGCTTCTTCCCTGATAACACAAACCCTTTGAGCTCAGCGGCCAACAGAGATCCCTTGATTTTAAGAGAGAACCCCTCCCATGACAGAAGACAGAGGTATAGTTATATACAACAAAGTATTTTGACTGGAGAAAAACAATCCCTTCCCTAATAAAATGAGGAAGCCTTTCAAGAAGCAGAACATCAGCTCTTCTCCAGCCTTCTTGCTTAGTTTATAGACTGTGTCCAGAGCTCTGGCAGCCTCTTGCAGTCATGAGACACCACCCATGAGGATCAGAGGTAATATTCTATGGGAAAAAAAAAAAAAAACAACGGAAGGCAGCAGAGAACTTGGTTCTGGATGTTGCTACTGAACAGCTGTATATTTTTTTCTATACAAAAATAGAAATTATTCTTATCATTTAAAATTCTCTTATTCCCTAAGTTCCAAAGCATTTTCAACTGAAACTCTGTCTTCTATTGGTTGCTACCAAGTATGGGTGTGTGATGGTTTGAGTAAGAAATATCCCTCATAGGCTCAAATATTTGAATACTTGGTTCCTAGATGGTGGTGCTGCTTGGGGAGATACAACGTATCTCCTTGAGGGAAGAATGCCACTGGGGACCAGCTTTGAGAGTTTAGAGCCTTACCCCCACTTCCAGATCACTCTCTGCTTTGCGTTGGCATTTAAAGATGTAATCTCTTAGCTCCCATTGAACCCACCCTCTTAAAATAAACCTTCTTCTATGAGTCACTTTGTGTCATGGTATTTTATCACAAAAACAAGTAACATTAGATATAAGCCAAATGCCTCAAATCATGGAAGTTATAAACATATAAGTTGTTTTCTGTTTCAGGTTAAAATAATACATCTGGGATAGCCTGAGGTCCATGCTCATCAGGTCCCCTTGATGCCTCCCTCTGGCTACATCATCCTGGCATTTAGCATCCATCAAAATTGTCTCTTGCTCCAAGATGGATGCTGGAAATCCAGCCATCATAAAGATACTCCAGGAAAGAAGGGAATTTTTAAAGATTGGTACCTCTCCCAGGTGGACAATCATAGATGGGTCTTAGAGTTTCCTGACACTCTGCTTTAACAGCTCATCCACTACAGCATGCTCACACAGGATCCTGGGGACAGAACAACCTGGAGATACAGCCCTCTGACTGGAACCCATAACACCGGATAAAATAAGAGCAATATTACTTAGAGATAAGGAAATAACAGTTCTCAAACACTTTGTTTCCCTAAGATTGATTTTACTTTTAATTATGTGTGTATGTATTTATGTGTGTATGATTTGTGTGTGTGTGTGTGTGTGTGTGTGTGTGTGTGTGTGTGTGTGCATAGAATGTAGGCCCCCAGGGAGACCAGGAGGAAGTGCCAGATCCCCTGGAGCTATAGTTGCACATGGTTGTGAGCCGCCCAACTCAGGTACTGTATGTACCATTATGCACCCTCTGGCCATCTCTCTAGCCCCAGATGATACCTCTCAAGTGATAACTCACAGGCTATCTTAGAAAGAAACTGAGGTGATACTGGTAAACTGTGTGGGCAGCATATGACATGTAGGGCAGAAGCTGGGGAGAGGAAGGCAGGAAGGTAGCTCACCAGCCCCACTTCTGAGTTACTACGCCAGCATGCCTTCTTCTCCATTTGTACAGTGTTTCTCAATTTTCAGCCATTTACATCCTACCTTGTCGTTTGTTTTCCACGTTTGCAGATCATCTCTACAAATTTTTTTTAGACTGGGTCTCGGGGTCATTCAGGTTAACCTGCAACTCTTTATGTAACCCAAGTTGACTTTGAATTTATAACCCTCTTCTGCTTCTGTATTTGAGTGCTGGTACTACAGGTGTGCACACTTACACTACTGACTTTTTCTTTAAATCAACTTGCTTCTCCAACTTAAATTTAAGTACTTAATTTCTGTACATAGAAAACCAACATTTTTAAAAGAACAAAAATTGCAACTATTATCAGAGAGTCCTTCCTTTTGTGTATAAACTATGCCACCCACTTTGCACACTGCCGTTTTGGCAAGTATCTCTGTATTAAGCACTTGGGAGGAGACAGCTTTTGTGAATGGTCAGACTTTGAGCATCAGTTGCCACTGTTATTTATCTGCTTCATCTAAGCCTGTAAAAGGAAAACTGTTACTTCTATAGACTCAGGAATTAGAAAAGTTGGCATTTTCTTTAGGGTTAGACAGACTCTAATGAGAAAAAATGTCAAGATAAACAACAACAACAAGAACAAGAAAAACAAGAGTGCACAGAACTGTTCCACAGTTTCAGAATTGCCATGTGTAAGACCCTATGAAGGTTACTGTTGTTAACTCGATAGACTCTACAGTTTCCTGGGAGATGGTCCTCTGGGTATGCCTGTGAGGGATTGTGTTAATTGCATTAATTGATGTGAGAAGACCTGACTGCTGTGGGTGGCACCATTCCCTAGCTAATAGCCTGATTAGCTATAAGTATGGAGAAAGTGGAAAGGGGTCCAAGCATCAACACACATTTACTGTTCTCTGCTTTCTGGTTGCAGGTACAATGAGACCAGCTGCTTCGAGCTTCTCCTACTGTGACTTCTCTACCACAAGGGACTGTACCCTAGAATCATAAGCCAGAATAAAACCTTCCTCCCATAAGTGGTTTTTGTCAGAATATTTTAAAATCACGTTTATGTATTTGTTTACTTACAAATACACTCATTCCATTTTTTATTTATTTATTTATTTATAGGAGTAACATCCAGAGGACAACTTGAGGGTGCTTCTTCCACCTTGATTCCCAGGGATTAAACTTGTCATCAACCCAGGGGAGGGGAATAGGGTGAGAGCAGGAGGGAGGGAGGAACGGGAGCATACAAGTGATGGGATGACAATTGAGTTATAATCTGAATAAATTAATAAAATTAAATTTTTTTAAAAAAACTTAAGTCATCAAGCTTGGTAACTAGTGCTATAGCTGCACTTATCCTTCTTGCTGGTTCCTGCCTATGTATTTTATCACAGCAATAGGAAAATAAACTAAGACAGTCCCAAGGAGAACACCCTTGAGAAGCAGGTGGCACATCCACTGTTGTCTCTAAAGATGTCTTGCATGTCTTTTCCTTTCAATGATTCTTTCTGTTCTGGCTGTGTCTGACCCTCCCTCCCAGACTTCTAGACGTGACACTGGTTATCATCCCGTATGGCCCCCTGGAGTTCTTCACAACTTTATGCTCCGTCCTGTTGTCCCTGGTATCTTTAATCCCTGGTACCACTGCTCTGCCGTTGACATCCCTGTTCCTGCAAATGAAAACTGTCAATATCGCCTCCAGCACCCTTTACCACTAAGACTCTTGTGACAACAAAACCCAGGTGCTACATCTTAGAAAGGTGAGAAGTGTCCTCTGACAGGCAGATGACATCACCTAAGCCAAGAGTGATTATGAGCCATGTGGGGAGCCATGCAAATTCAGCCATGTTAGAAATCCTGTGCTTAGTCTGCACACTGTGGCCTTTGAGTTATTGACCCTTGCCGAAGGAGGTCTTGTGTTCTAGGCTATCTTTGGGTTATTTACCTTTGAAGGAAATAGGGAAGTCCTTACAGGGAGCTACCCAGAGGATTAAGGAAGTTCTTACAGGGAGCTGTTCAGGTGATTGTATTCTTGCCTGGGGGTTAGGGAGAGTGGGATTAGAACAGATCCTGTTGACCTTGCTATATAAAGTCTTACTTGTCTGCATTAAAGAGATTCTTGATCAGAAATTTCCAAACTTGACTCAATTTTCTCATGTCCTTGTGCCCACTTTCAATCTGCACCCCCTCTCTCAGGTGAACCCTGGTTCAATTTGTCCCAAGGGCCAGGACAGAGCCACAAGCACCCAGGCCACCTGGTGTGAGGAAGAAGTTAAAATACTTTGTGTGTCTACGTTTCTTCTTCTGTAAATTAAAGATAGCAGCTGCCGATTGGAATTGTGAGGACTCAGTGGGATAATCCATGCAGAGCACAAAGAACAGTGCCTGGCATGCAGCAAGCTTTCACAGTATGTTAGCTGGGATCCACGTCACCAGGTCCCCTGGCATGCAGCAAGCTCTCACAGTGTGTTAGCTGGGATCCACGTCACCGGGTCCCCTGGCATGCAGCAAGCTCTCACAGTGTGTTAGCTGGGATCCACATCACCGGGTCCCCTGGCATGTAGCAAGCTCTCACAGTGTGTTAGCTGGGATCCATGTCACCGGGTCCCCTGGCATGTAGCAAGCTCTCACAGTGTGTTTAGCTGGGATCCACGTCACCAGGTCCCAAGAACAATGGCTAGGAGAATGGCTTCTGGAGTCCTGGAAATTTGATTTCACATCCCAGCTCAGCAGCCATATTAATGGTGTGAAAATAGGTCACAAATTATAACGTTGCTCTCCATGTGGCCAGAAAATGCAGTCTCTTTGTCTCTGTATAACCCTTTTCCTCTCTCTCACACACCTCTAACCCCTAGGGGAAAAGAAAAAGAAGAAGATGAAGAAGAAGAAGAAGAAGAAGAAGAAGAAGAAGAAGAAGAAGAAGAAGAAGAAGAAGAAGAAGAAGAAAATCAAACTCTGAACACAGCTTTCTCTAGCAAACCTGGTTGGAGACTACCATTGAAAAATCCTGAGCCAGGCTCCCTCAAATTCCTTATCAATGTCAGGCACAGGTTTCTATCTCAGCCAGGCTGCTCTGCAAGACTAGGAATATGGGATGGGAGCTAAGGAGCCCAAAGGTGCTGTGGCAAATTGTGAGAAGTGGATAGTAGTTTAGGCTTCTAGGACACAGACTTTAGGAGACAAAAATAAATAAATAAATAAATAAATAAATAAATAAATAAATAAATAAAAGCCCTGCTACCTACTGCTTCTTTCATCCTACCCTAGAGTGACCTGGGAACAGACCAACCTGGCTTCCACTTGCCTTCTCTGGAAAAGCCACTGGGACCTCACATTTGTACTCTAGTCAGAGCCTGGCACATCCTGAAGTCTGGCTCTCATGCTGACCTGAGTTCTGATGGTTCTCAACTAACCTAGTCTCACACTTGCTCCTACTAAGACTGTAGAGCCCTGGAAAGTAATTGAGAGGCATATCTAGGCTGAATAGGGTTAGGATCCCTCAGACAAGCTACCCTGGGCCACAGTTCTAAGCACAGGCAACAATTGGGTCCACTCCAAATTTCAAAGACACTAGAGTCAACTTGCAAACTAAGCCCAGTTCTCCCATGGCTCCCCCAGCAGGGCAGCCTGGTACTGTCTCCGTCTAGAGCTCTGTATGGGCCTTGGGCCCAAAATCTTGTCACTCCTTACTCTCTGTAGCCCAAATCCGTAGCAGGGCCTCAGGACCCACACACCCACCTGGCCTCTCTTACCTCTTCTCTGTGCAAATGCTCTCCCAGGCAGTGGACAGCTACCTCCCTCTACATCGACTCTGTGTTTCCTCCCTTAGTCTAGGATGCAAGTCACACCTCCCCCAGCATCAGGAAAAGGTCCTGTCAAGTTTCACCCTAGAGATTCCAGACACACTAACACCCTCAGTGACTGTCCTGCCCGTGTCTTTCCCTTTCCCTTTACCTATCCTGCTGAAGCCTGACTCTCCTCTTACCCTCTGGTCCCTGAGCTTTGTCATAAATGTGCTCCTAACACCCTACCTTCCACCCAAAGCAGGACTGGTAAAGTTTTCACGAGTCCAAGCATGCTCTGTGACTTTTCAGAGCATTACCTCTACTGCATGTGTCAACTTGGGCAAGTTTCAGATTTTTTTTTTCTGAGTCTCAGTTTCATCATCTGAAGAAACGTAAATTATAGTGGTACTGAACTGTAGCATAATTGGAACAACTACGATTCTGTATGCAAGCAACAGCATGTAAGCAAATGTTCGTAGCAGCAAACAGAATGGGGGGACCATCAGCCACAATGGGCAAACAAATGTGCCCCAACAACAGAATGCTGCTGATAATAACAATAAAGGAACTAGGGCCAGGGATTTAACTCAGTTGGTACAGTGCCTGTCTAGCATGCTCAAAGCTCAGCAGGGTCATGGCTGCACATGCCTATAATCCAAGCACTTGGGAGGTAGAGGGAGGAGAACCAGAAATCCAAGTCATCAGTTCAAGGCCACTCTGGGCAGTATGGGACCTTAAATTTAAAAAGGGAAAAAAGAAAAGACTTGTCATACGTGGTGCATGATGGATGAATCTCAACAGTTATACCCCATTGAAGAAGTTGGACTAAAGCCCAACAAAAGGCCACACAGCACATGATTATTCCAAGGGACTGAGGAGTTGGCTCAGAAGTTAAGAGCATCAGCTGCTGGTCCAGAGAACCCAGGTTTGATTCCCAGCACAACCTTATAGTAAGTTCAGGTCTGAGAGCTCCAACACTCAACACTCTCCTCTGGCCTACACAGGCACTGAAATGCATAGCACTCATACATGCACACAGGCAAACAATCAGACACACAAAATTAAACATATGTCTATTGTTCCTTTTATTTTATTTCTTTTCAATTCAGTTGCCTGATTTTACTTAATTTTTTTATCAATAAGCATAGAATAAAACTCTATTTTTTCCACACATGCATATAAAGGATAATTTAAACAGTTAATCGAATTACAGCATCAAACAATAATAAGTAATATGAAGTGAACTCCCTCCTATCTGAAACGCCTGAAAGGAACACAAAAATACACATGAATAATTCTGTGTTTTGAAGACACTGTGGTCACAAGACTCTTGTTTTCTTTGCTTGGAATGTTCCCACATACACTCAGGATTCTCACATGATGCAGTCCCAGGACCCTGTTCTGACAATGCCCATAAATTCATTTTATTTAAGAAGTAGATAAATAACAGACATGAAGAAAGACCATTTTAGAACACGGAATCACACACCAGTAGAATACCTGGTGCCTGAGGCAGAGTAGCTCATCAGACCTCCCGGACCAGGCCGAACAGGTACACCTGAGCCATCTGATGTGGGTGTAAAGCTATATTTTAAAGACTGCTTTGAAGGAAGAGCCTTGGGGACCCCACCTCTAAATGAGGAGGTATTAGCAGTTGGTGGCTACTAAGGGAGAGAGATTCATATTCCTTTGGGAACATGGTTGTGGTAGGTTGCTTACTCCTCAGAGAATGGCCCCACATCCATACATAGGTGGACAGCACTAATTGCACTTGAAGGCTGATACAATTTAGAATAAAAAAGAGAACATGATGTGGGGAGGGGAATGGGGTGGGAAGGCAGTAGGAGGAGTAAGTAAGTGGTGGTTAGATGTGATTTAAAAAAATGATAAACAGTTGTATGCACACTTTAAAGAAAAACAGTATTTTCCAAAATACTTTGCTCACAAACATACTGAAAAGCATGTGTACACAGAGAGAGAGAGAGAGAGAGAGAGAGAGGAGAGAGGGGAGAGAGAGAGAGGGGGAGGGAGAGAGAGAAGAGAGGAGAGAGGAGAAAGAGAGAGAGAGAAGAGAGAGCGAGAGAAAGAGAGAGAGAGAAAGAGAGAGAGAGAAGAGAGAGAGGAGAAGAGGAGGAGAGCAAGAGAGAGGAGAGAGAGGGATGAGGGAGAGAGAGAGAGGATGAGCCTGAGAGAGAAGGCGAGTGAAGAGAGAGAGAGACAGAGAGAGACAGAGAGAGAGAGAGAGAGAGAGAGAGAGAGAGAGGGAGAGAGAGAGAGAGCCTTCCCAGAATAAGCAGTTTAAACACGTTGATCACACTGATTATCATATTACTCAAGTGTTTATGGTTGTTATTAAACCTCCTATTTCCCATCATTTACCTTGCTGTTGCCCTAAAATGATTTGAAGGCTAGTCATGTTTCATGTGTTATTTGCTTAGTTACAGTTCAGCCTACTATGAAATTCTTGGTATCTTTGACAATCCTGGGAACTGCACAGAGGGTCAACAAAGGGCCTCATTACTTTATTACATTTTAGAACCAAAGGAAAATACATATTGTGAGAGAGTTATTAAGAATTCTCTACCACTCTCTCGCCTGCTATGAAAGTCGATTTTGCAAATCACAATACTGGGGAGTTAAAATACATAAATAAGAATGAAAGCAAGCATTTCTCACACCTGCTTCATTCAAGTGCCCCGGCCTTTCTCTAGTGCCCTGATGTTTATATCCTCCCACCTTCCGCTTTATACAGAAGCTTCTTTCCTCCCAGCTGCTTTAAAACAGAAATACATCATCACCTCCCAGAGTCCAGTGCTGTCGGGCCCTACTCACAGCAAGAACAGAAAGCACAACTCAGAACAGGCAGGCTCCTCTCACTGAGCCAGGTCCTCTACACGTCGCCATTGCTCCTTCCTGAAAGAGGTTATTCTGTATTGTGTCTGGTGTGCTTGATATTAAGGTTCAAGACTTTATTAGGCTTCTGCTCTAGTCAGCCAGTTTCCAAGGATTATTCCTTTTTGTACCCCCCCCCCAAAAAGAATTCCTGTAACAAGCAAGATCCTCCTTTCTCTTGCTCATTCCCTGCCACTCATATTTGTTCCTATTGTCCCATTTGTTCCCTTGAGTCTTTTGGTTTTTGAGCTTTAGGTGATGTACATAAATGTTTTGTCAGCATATGGGTACCACATATGTGCCTGGTGCCTGAGGAGTTCAGAAGAGCTTGAAAGATCTCTTGGAGTTGGCGTTGGAATAGTTGTAGTACACCATGTGGGAATGGTGAACCAAGCCCAGGTCCCTGGCAAGAGCAGCAAATGCTCTTAACCTCTGAGCCATCTCTCCAGCTCCATCCTTTAAGTCTCAAGGCCTCTGTGATGTAGGCTCTTTCTTTCCAGCAAGTCTCGTTACTCAGTACCAGGTGTTTATTCTCTGGCATGTGCTCATTTCCAACCAAGAAGCACTTTCTTCTCTACCGTTAATTGGTTGCAAGCGTCTCTAGACAAAGATAAAGGATTCTAGCTCTTTAAGAGATCTCCACCATAGTCTGGGGACACCACTCAAGCATATTAGCTCAAGGGCACATGCTCACCGAGGCAAGGACATGCTGAACTGCCCCCTCTTGAGTATAACTGCTGTCTGTCTGTCATCTGTCTCTTCATCCTTCCCTCAATCCCTCACCTTATGGGTTCTCAAAATCTCATCTTCAGTGTCAGTATCCTTTAGAAACCCGTTAAAGTGCCATATGTGTCCGTGATTAAGCATGGCTGCACCGGAACTTCTGAGGGAGCCCAGCAACGCACAGCTTACAAATCCCTGCAGGAGAAGCCAATGCACCCATCAGTCAGAGAACCACCACCTCAAGTCAAACACCCTTGTGACACAACTCTGCAGTGACTAAGATCCAGAGGCAGCAACAACCCCTAACCTTCTCCTGCTTCTAAATCATCGGCTGCCCCTAGAAAGACCTCTGCCACCTTCCAGACAATCTGCCTTCATGCTATCCCCAACGACAAGATGAAAAAGAAAGCAAAGCAGTCAGTAAGCTTCCTGAACTTTCCAGAGCTGAGCTGACACCATTAATTATCCTCCCTGGAGACTCGGATGCAACTAAAATGGTACCTTTGGTAGAAACATCCTAGCCCAGGCTGCGGTGGAAGCAGGGGCAGAGAAGGTCAGTCTGAGCTAGGTGGAGAGGCACCATGGAGTAGAGGAGCTAATTTGCTACAAAGCTTTGAGCAAGATGGTAGAAACAGAACACAGAGGCTTTATTCATTCACTCTTTTTTAGGTGGCAAAGACCTCAGCCTGTGAAGCTTCTTTTGCAGTAAGCAGCCATGAATCCAGAGACTCTTATCTGGCCAATCAGGGACTGTTACTTGAGTGCTCGGACCCAAATGGGACATCTACATTGACCCTCCATGCTCCCTCCCTCCACCCCTCTAAGTGTTAAAGGATTTCACAGAAGGGGAAGTGAGTGGAAAGAATTTAAGAGCCAGAGGATGTGGAAGAGTGTGGTGAATGCTGTCTTGCAGGCATGACACAACCGCTGCATTCATGAACTCACTGTGGCTGTGGTTTCCTGTGCAGGATCGAGCCAGGAAGACCAGTCAGTATTACAGCACCAACAGGCTCAGTAGGTTACAGACAAGGGGGCGTGAAGGCTGGAGGGTATGATTAGTGTATATATGTATGAGATTGTGGGAAAGATCTTAATAAAATGCTTTAAAATGAAAATTTTAAAAAAAAAATCTGATCTAAACAATGGACAGGACATTCTCCACAGTTGTGTGGAGAGTGGGGACTGACTCTGACATGAACTCTGGTGCCCCATATTTGACCACTTCCCCTTGGTGGGGAGGCCTGGTGGCACTCAAAGAAAGAATAAGCAGGCTACCAAGATGAGCCTTGATAGCCTATGACCATATAGTGGGGAAGGAGGTCCTACTCAGTCTTAGACCTAGGGGAGGGGAATAGGGTGAAAGTGGGAGGAGGGAGGGAGGGAGGGAGGAACGGGAGGATACAAGCGATGGGATAACAATTGAGTTGTAATATGAATAAATTAATTAAATAATAATAAAAAATAAAATACAGGCGGTAAACTTTAAACCCCTACCCAGACCTAGCCAATGGACAGAACATTCTCCACAGTGCCTCATATTTGACCATGTCCCCTGGAGGGGGAGACCTGGTGGCACTCAGAGGAAGGAGAGCAGGTTACCAAGAAGAGACTTGATACCCTATGAGCGTATACAGGGGGAGGAAATCCCCCTCAGGAACAGTCATAGGGGAGGGGAATAAGGGGAAAATGGGAGGGAGGGAAGAATGGGAGGATACAAGGGATGGGATAACCACTGAGACGTAATAAGAATAAATTAATAAAAAAATTTAAAAAATAAAAAATAAAAGCTTCTAAGGATACATGATGCTTTAAAAGCTGTTTACAGTTTTTTCTTTATGAGATTTTTTACTTGTGTTTCTGAAGATTAAATAATGTTAATACTAACATAGCAAAAAAATAAAAAAATAAAATAAAAATAACAGTGAGTAAGAGCTCAAGGGTCTTTTTCAAACAGCAGATACAATAGATGTTCTAACAATATAAATTCAGTTTTAAATCATCTTAAGGAACTGGAGAGATGGCTCAGTGATTCTGATGCCTGACTGCTCCTCCAGAGAACACAGGTTTGGTTCCCAGAACCCAGGGGCATCACACTACCTTATGATAACTCCACTTCCATGAATTCCCACATTGTCTTCTGGCCTCTGCAGGCACTATACATGCCTAGTATGTGCACATACACGCAGGCAAGCACCTATATACATAAAAATTTTAAATAAATCTTCTTTAAAAATTAAATATCAACATCTCATCCACTATTTTCCATTCAGACAGATTTCTCTTACTTTATAAAAGCTAGGCCATAAGTCAGTCCCCTGCATCTATCCTGTCCTTTCCGTCAATAAACACACACACACAAGCATACACACACACACACACACACACACACACACACACACACACACACACACACACCTGTCTCATTCTCTCTCCCTTTCTTCATAGTTACATATCATAATCTAGATTTTCAGCTTTGTAGTCCCTCTAAAATATCAATTCCAGGGCTGGAGAGACAACCCAACACTTATGAATGCTGACTACCCTGTTGGAGGACTGGAGTTCGGATCCCAGCACCCACATGAGACTGTCACAGACGCCTCCAACTCCAGCTCCAGGGATTCCAGTGCACCCTTCTAACCTGTACAGGCACCCCCCCCCCATACAAATAAAATAACAAAATAAACTTCAACAAACAAAAAGCTTCATAAAATCAGATAATGCATCTGTTTTTATCACTGCAACAGCCTCTGTACCCATAACAGTATCTGGCAACCTGTCAGCATTAGCCAGAAATGGCCAGTGTCCTCTCCATTTGATGGTAAAACCAAGTATCCAGAATCTGCTTAAAAGTTAACAAGTGCCTTTTCTCAAAGACAAGCATCAAAAGAAACGTGGTCTGTGTTTGTTGCATGAGGCAGTGTTAGCCAATAGAGACACATAAGGGCAGGCTGAGAGTCCTTTGTACTTAGTGAACTCGGCATCGAGCGCATGTCTAAACCCTTCCTGCACCTCAAGAAACTGAAGTAAAATTGTGAATTATGAGAGGTCCCTGTCTCGTGTATCCATAGCTGGAAAATGTGCAAACATTAGAGCTTGAATTGGCATTTTAAACCATCTGGTAAGTCAAATTTATCAAGTGAAAGTCATTTAGATAACTACTTTAAAATTGTGTGTCTCCTTAAAAACCAATCTGTCGCATTGGGCAGAAGTAGCCATATCAGCTCTCATTGTTGGATGGCAGAGCCAGGCATCTAGAGGTTGCTTCACAAACGACAAGTGAATTTACTCAAATGTTAGTCTCAAGAGAAATAGAACCAAATGCCTTTAAACGCTTCTAACTCCAAGGTCAACAAGATTTATGGTGTACCGAGCGTGTCATAAAATGCCTCACTTCATAACTGATCCCCTGGAGACTCGAATACTCAGAACTTTGCTATATGAACACAAGTAAAATAACCATCGCTCTGGAAAATGCCATGTGTTCATTACGGCAGAAAGCTGCATGAGACTGACATCCGCAGTAGTTTCCATGGACTGTTTAGAGTGAAAATAAGGTCACAAAGGCGTTCTCTCTTACTGTGACTCAGTACAGAATAGAATTACTTTGTAAACACCCATTCCCCATAAATAGCTTACTGTTTGTATTATTTGCAAGTTTGGTCGGTGACCTAGTATACACTGGACTGATTAGATGCCTTGACACACAAACCGGAATCTGTTGACGAAACACCAGCCAGCCATTGTGCGGCAATGCCCTCCAAGAACCTAACTCAGTACAGTTTTCAAGCGTTTGTGTAAAAATGTATCTCATCTCAGTCAAAAAAAGTGTTTCCTACACAAACATGAGGATTTAAGTTTAAAAAACCCAGTACCTTCACAAAAATTGGGAATTACAACAAGAGTTTGTTAGCCCAGTACTTTGGGAGGGGCTGAGAAACGTGGACCTCTTAAGCGCAGCTGCCATTGAGCCTAGACAATTGTGATAGATGAAGATACCTGGTATTGATATCTGACACCCACATGTTCATGCACACCTGTGCACATACATTCACATACAAATGTACACACAGCCACAGGAACATGTACAATTTACCACACAACACATATGCACACAGGTGTGTGTTTGTGTGTGTGTGTCTTCAATAAGATCAAGTAAATAACTAATAAGCAGATTTATTTTTCATACTTTTTTGAGAATTTCATACATGCACATAACGTGCTTTGGTCAAAATCCACAGCCCCCTGTTTGCCTTCTCTCCAACTTCCCCTCATCCTCCACCACCATTTGCTCATAATTTCACATACTTTCTCTTTCCAAACTGATTTCTCACCACCTACCACCACCCTGCCCATCACCACAGGATGCATTTTATTGAAGAATATGACTAAATCTGACATTTCTGCTAACGACCATTATCTCTATTTTTACATATATATTTATATTATTACACACATATATAATAAACTACATACAGCAAGAAGAACCACAAAACAATCAGGAAGTACATAAATGTGACATTCATAGTGTTTTGGTTATCTGTATTTGGCAACCTTGAAGAAACATCTTTCCTATCTTGGTGAGTCTAAAATTCTGAATGTAAATCAATATCTATCATATTTCTTATCTAAGCTTGAATATTGTAAAGGGAGTATTCGAGCCTCTGCGGGTTGATCCAGGTTTAGATTCCCATCTCTGCATATTCTGGGTAGGAGCTGACTGTTATAAATTCTCACCTCCCTGCAAGGGAACATCTAGGGATGAAAAAAATAACAGTCTTCATGTCAAGCTAGTCAAGTGGAGCTTTTCCAGTGTGAATCAGTCCTCTGGTTCTTCTGATATGGAGAGAGACAGTGTCAAAGTTTCCACTGCACCAGTAATGCCAAGCACTTGCTATAAGGCTGGCATCAAAGATTGGTCCAAGGAGAGGTCTGTAATTGTATACCCAGTATGTATGTCTCAGAGTCAGAAGGATAAAGGACTTCTTGGTAAAGACCGTTTCCTACAGAATGGCACATGGAGAATGCCTGTGTAGTCCTGAAGGCTGTAATGCCAGTGGACAGTTTTGGTTTTTAAATCTAGATGGGCAGTGAGAAACTTGAGCAAGTTTTCAGAAAATTTCTTTTCTGTCAGCTTATGGGTCCTAGTTGGTAGTCATTCTGCCAGTAAGAGTGTATACCCTGGCTGGGCAGTGGGGGTACATGGCTTCTAAGCCCAGCACTTGGTAGGCAGAGGCGGCAAGTGGATCTCTGTGGGTTCAAGACCAGTCTGGTCTAAAGAATGAGCTCTAGGACAGCCAGGGCTACCAAAAAAAAAAAAAAAAGGAAAACACTGTTTCTGTTTCATGTTCTTTTGGACCAAAGAGCAGGCAGTAAAACCAAGGACAAAACAGGGAATACTGAAGTATGTCTACCAGCAAGCACTTCAAGAAAGATGGTCAGAAAGTCCAATTGGCAAAGGCCTAGCCATATACTGAGCACTATCATTGAAATAGAGTGGAGATGCAAGGTCTGTGGGTGCAAGAATGAAAAGCTGTGGGGGCTCAAGAGATGCTACAGTTAGCAAAGTGATTACAGTAAAAACACAGAGGACATGAGTTCTAATCATGCCTCCTATATAAGGCTGCACACTGCCACATGTGACTGTTTTCCCAGCGGTGGAGAAGCAGAGGTAGGAAGATTCTTGGGGCTTGGTGACCCAGGCAATCTAGTCTCAGGAAATGAAGTGGGGAACAATGGAAGACATCTGACATCAACCTCTGGACTCCATACATACATCCAAACACATACATACATACATACTGTGAACATGTACAATGCATGTTCTAAATGATAGATAGATAGATAGATAGATAGATAGATAGATAGATAGATAGATAGATCCGCACATATATACTTGATAGATAGATATAGATAGATAGATAGATAGATAGATAGATAGATAGATAGACAGATAGATAGATAGATAATGAAAAACCTTTGCTGATATGTCAGTGAAAGAGCTGAGCAGGTTAGGAACCTAAGACCTCTTATCATTTGGAAGGCATGAAGGAAAATAAACAAGATATTAAAGGTACCTTGAAAAAAAAAGTTACTAGTCAAAGAGCCTCAAGAGACTAAACTAGGCCCATTACCCAGTGTATGACACACAGACTTCCATGAAGTGCTGTCTGTCATGTCGCATATTACTCAGTCGTTGTTTTATATATACTTGGCAATCAATGGAGACTGTGAGTGGCAGGAAGTGACATTAGGGAAATAGAAACCAAGAAAGAACACTAAGGGAAGACCTTAGAGTCCCAGTGAGTCTTTAATGGATATAAATACTTTAGTGACCCCAATAGCTTGTGGTTATAATAGTACATCTCAACCCCTAACAGTTCTCAAAGGGACGATTACAGCAGCATAAAATTAGCCTGAGAGATTGGTCCTCTGGTCTCTCGAATGTATCCCATTATAAAATGCTTATATAGTCAGTAGGGACATCTGACCCATGAGCCCACGAGCCAAAGGGTAGTGCTCAGCCACAGCCAAGCATGCAGGCGCAGAACTCAGACTAACTTCAGTTTCAAGGGGACTCCAGGCAAGTTTCTTACCGCCAACCTTGTTTCTTTATACATACTGATTGTCCCAATTTACACTCTGTCGCTGTGATAAAACACTGACCAAAATCAACTTGGGGTAGAAGGGGTTCGCTTCAGCTTACAGGTTGCAGCCTATCAATAAGGGAAGTCACAGCAGAGGCTCAAGGCAGGGACTGAAGTGGAGACCATGAAGGAATGCCACTTGCTGGCTTGCTTCTCCTGCTTCCTCAACCTGCTTTCTTATATAGCCCTAAGGCCCACCTGCCTAGGGATGGCACCACTCACAGTAGGCTGGGCTCTCCCACATTAATTAGCAACCAAGAAAATGCCCCCATCATCCTGCTCAAACTATGGCACCAGCCAAGAACAATATGTGCAGTAAACTTTGAACCCCTTCCCAGATCCAGCCGATGGACAGGACAGTCACCACAGTTGAGTGGAGAGTGGGGACTGACTTTCACACGAACTCTGGTGCCCCATGTTTGACCACATCTCCTGGAAGGGGAGGTCTGGTAGCACTCAGAGGAAGGATAGTAGGCTACCAAGAAGAGACTTGATACCCTATGAGCATATACAGGGGGAGGAGGTCCCCCTCAGTCACAGACATAGGGAAGGGGAGTAGGGGGAAAGTGGGAGGGAGGGAGGAATGGGAGGCTACAAGGGATGGGACAGCAATTGAGATGTAATATGAATAAATTAATAAAATATTTTTAAAAAGAAAAGAACATGGCCCCATCAATACACTAATGAGCCAGCCTAATGGAGGAACCTCCTTGATCAATTTGCATCTTTCCAATGTGCAAGGTGACCACAGAAGCTAACTACGACAGATATCATGTCCACCATAAAAACCCCTCTTTCCCCAGTTACAACAGTGAGATAAAATGACACCAGCAAAGCACTTCATGTGTTCCTAGAGTAGACTCCACCTTACATAGCACTGGGAGAGAAGATCCAGAAAATGTTTGATTGAGTTTAGCAGAAGACAGGTAATCAAATAAGAAATACCATCCCCAAGCAGCAAGGAGAAATGAGAGAGCCATTTATAAAAAGATTAGCTAAAATACGTGTGACAGGTGAGACCCACTGCCATACTCGTGCTTTTCCAGCATTTTATCACAAGCTCATCAAGCTGAAGGTGTGGCTCAGCCCTAGAGCACTTGCTGCGCAGGCGAGAGCCTTGAGCTTGATCAGCATGGAACAGAAGGTCAAGCGTTATCAAACAAGGGCTGAAGGTAACTTTCTCCGGCTGAATTGAGTACGGAGCCTTCAAGACGTCTGTGTAGCAATATTTCATGCCGCACAAATACCTGCATCTGTTGTTTTTGGTTTTCAACACTAAGTGGGATATTTAAGGGCTGATTTATTCCCTTATTTATTTTTCCATGACTAAGAATCGCATGTGGAACGGCTGAATGCTTCTTAACTACCACTGAGTAGTTCTCACGTTTCCGCAAAGCATATGGATCCCACACTTTAGGGAATGAGGAAGAGAAAGAATAGGTCCTTGCTTTTGTGAGGGGAAAAAAAATCTAAATGGACATACAAAATACCCAAAAGGGGAATGCGAAAGAGGAGACGTAGCCTTTTACAAAGAATAGCAACAATAGCGACCTGTTCTAAAACAGAGAAAATATCTCTTCAAAAAATCTAGCTTTTAAAAAAGGTCAGAGAAGTTTAAGGTTTACTCAAGTGTAAATGTCAATGGGGTAAGTGGTACTGTGAGAAAATGGGGAGATCACTGACCTTTAGTCCAGAGAAGGCTAGAATTAGTGCCCAAAAAGAGAAAGGAAAAGAAATTTTTGAGAAAGATTTTTAACTAGGAAACTATAATAAAGAAATGATGGTTTACTGAAATTGTTACTTGCTCACACACCAGGATTTTTTATTCAAAGTCATGCCCTACGTGATGAAATAAAAATAGTCTGGGAGGTGGATCAGTGGATGAAGTGTTTCCCTTCACATATGTGTAAGGACCACAATTCAAAGCCCAGCATCTGCATAAAAACTGGGCAGGTATAGAGGTAGAAACAGGAGACCCCAGAGCATACTGGGTACCTAGACTAGCAAAACCAGGGAGCTCTGTGTTTAGAAAGAGACTGGCCTCAGGAAATAAAGTAGAGAGAAATCAAAGAAGGCACCCAGTGTCGACCTCTGGTATATTCAGAGACACATGTGCATATACACATGTGCACACATACACATAAGAACATGCACACACATGTACCCATACACATATGAACATGCACACATATGTGTCCCCATATTCATATGAACATGCACACATGTGCACCCATATGCATATAAACATACACATGTGCACCCATACACATATGAATATGCACACACATGTTCATGTGCTGGAAAAATGTGATGCACAGGTTAAGAGAGCTAGGGTCAAAGTTTCAATATGACCCCAGGATCTTTCTCTAGATTACACACTTTTAAAATTATTTCAGAGCTGGTTTGACTATCAGGCATATTTTATTGTTATGGCCAGAAACTTCCATGTTCACAAAGAACTGGATTACTTTAAATCCCCAAATTTGGTCTTCTCTTTTCTGGTGTGTCCTGTATTAGATGCCCATCAGTGGCCATGAGTATAGGATATACTGACAGGTTTATGCCTCCAAAGGCTCAGAGGACATATAAAGATTGACTGAGAAGAAGGGCCAAGCCAGGCACAGTGGTGCATGCCTATAATCCTAGCACTCAAAAGAGGCAGAGGCATACAGATCGCAGTAAGTTTAAGGCCAGCCTGGTCTACAAAGTGAGTCCAGGATAGCCAAGGCTACACAGACAAAACTGTGTCTCAAAAAACAAAAATACAAAAAACAAAACAAAACAAAACAAAAAGAATGGCCAAGATAAATAACACATACCCCTGTACACAGCAGCCAGGTTCCTATTGGACAATTAAACCCACCCCATTCTTCAAAAAGACATGTAACTTTACTTCCTTGTGTGTATTACAAGCATCCCAGAGGACCTCACAGACTCACGATGAAGCTTGTTTATCATTTAAGCATGTGAAACCTGTAAAGGACCATAATAAAGTGAAGCTGGCAGGAAAATATTTTATTACAGTCGACGTTGTGAAAGAAGCCCTCCAGAAAGCCCCATGCCGACACTCTTAAAGCCGAAAAGAAAGCTTATTGCCTGCAGCTGCGTGGGGAACTTGACCAAATCACGCAGCCCCAAGACTTACCGCTCTTTGTCTTTTATGCACAAAAACACATCCTGGTTGGCACACCTCATTTAGCAAGAAGTGGAACTACAGAAGCCAAAAAGCAAAGTTATTTGGAGCAATCACTGGAGACATGGCCAGCTCAGTGTTTGGGCTGATCTCTCCTCTCAGGGACCTGGCTTTAGGATCACTGCATGTTTTAATTCTCCCAAGTCCTTGCCTGTGTTTGCCCATCCCAGTATGTGAGGTGGCTTCCCTTGAACTGCATTTTGGAAATTCTCTCCAGGCAGCAGCCAGTGCGTCACCCTAACAGTAGCAGTCACCATCTAGTTTTCAAGGATCGCCATCCTTAGCTGATTGTTGTCCAGTTTGTTTGTTTGTTTGTTTTGTTGTGGTCCAATTTTTTTATTTTTTTATTAATTTATTCTTGTTACATCTCAATGTTTATCCCATCCCTTGTATCCTCCCATTCTTCCCCCCCCCCCATTTTCCCATTATTCCCCTCCCCTATGACTGTTCCTGAGGGGGATTACCTCCAGAGCATAGACCAGCATACATTTATGCAGAAATTAACTGAGGCTGAAGAAAGCACCATTCAGAAGGACTGGAGTTAGAAGTGCCTGTGGCTGTGGTTGAGTTAGGCGAACAACATTGCTATGACACATCTCAAACATCTAGTGCAAAATCACACATGGACAGACAATTAAACTATTAATGTGTATGATATTTGTAAGACTATACCACAGTACAAACCATGTGTGTCTTTATATTTACCTAAAGCAGCTTCTGAACTCCAATTTAAAAAACAAATGTACATTTTAATTGCTCTAATGGAACTGATAGCTTGATAGACACTGAAATAAACCATGTATCTTCATGTTTGGTTAAAAAAAAAAAAAAGAAGAAAAAAGAAAAAGAAAAATTAAAAAAAAACAAGGTTAGTACATTTAGGTTTTTTTTTTTTTTTTTTTTTTTTTTAATTCAAGAACTTTCCTAGGACTATGGACTAGGTCTTTGTTCCTGTTTTGGCAGGTATTGGAGCCTACCTGCAGGATTTTAAGGACAGAAGGGTGCCTCTAAAATGGCATTAGTCATGCTAAGGCCTGGGGCACATTACATTGATGAGGGAAACTATTTTACATGTTCAAATTATTTATCTCTCCTTTAGTCCTTAAATTTCTCCAGAACTCAGCCCCCTTATGCCTCTCAGCTTTCCCTTTTAACACTCCAAGCTCAGGACACACTCCTCACAGACAGATCCTCACTCTGTCCCCCAACAGAATCACAATCTTCATTAGGCCATGCTTTGACCTCAATGTTCATACTGTTCTACTTTACCTCTGCTATTGACTTATGACTTCTAAAGGTTTTATTTCTACCATTTTCATTTCACTTTCTCTTACATATTCTTTCCACTCCCCTGGAAGTGCCCCCATATGCGCATGTAAATTATCTACCATTTTCGTTAGATCCTTTGATGTTTTTTCCGTGTTCTGTTTTTGGGCACAGGGTCTCTGACTTTGAACTCCCTATGTAGCCGAGGGTGATCTGGGCCTTCTGATCTTCCAACTTCTACCTCGCACATGGTAGGGGCTTCAAATGTGCATGGCCACACCTGATTCGTGCAGGGCTTGGTATCAAGCCCACGGCTTGATGCATGTACCCTACCATGATACATCCCCAGCCCAATTCATTAATATATCAATATAATTACTGTACAGTTTCTCACTTTGGGGACTTTCCTGTAATTCCAACACTGAAAAGGTTGAGCCAGGAGCATTGCATGTTTGAAGCTTTATGGTAAGATCCTGCCTAAAAATAATAAATAAATAAATAAATAAATAAATAAATAAATAAATAAGGTTAAGGAAATAAAAGTCCCAGACTAATAGTTCTAATATCTAGGTTTTCCCCTAGTCTGGTGTTATTGATGGTTTTATCTCTTGGTATATAGCTTTGTTTTGGCTTAGTTTTTGAGGTCATGGCCAATGCAGCCTGGGCTGAAATTGAACTCATTACATATCGTAGGAGGAATTCCTGATCCACTTCTCTTTACCTCTAGAGCATTGGGATTCCAAGTATGTACCAGCACACCTGGCTTGGCAGTGCATTCTTAAACATTTTTGTACTGATTTTTTTGTCTGTCTTAACAACTTTTTATTCTGATTTTTTGTCTGTCTTAATTGGGAATAACAAATGAAGTGACTGTACACCTGTCCCACTGATCCTCAAGCTAGGAGAAAGTGTGGCAGGACATGCAATTCAGTCTCAGCCACTTGGCATCCCACCTGGGTCCTGACGTGCATCTGTTGGCTGGCATTGCTTCATTCCTGTCTTCAGCATCCACTTTGATTTTTTTTCCCTTTGGACACATTACACAGCATACTCCTACATGAATGCTGCTGCAGCCCACAGCCTTCTGGTTTCTAGCAACTGCCACAGATCTTGATAAGCCAAGTCACCGTCTGTGGTACCTCATCAAGGAGCGATGAGCTGATCTGGCACCGGAAGGAAGAACCAGCACTAGGGCTTTATCATCACATTCCAAGTTCTTATCTGAAGGCAACTCGTTAGCTTCATCCTCCTCCCTATGATCTAAAACCACAGCCCTCCGGGGAGTCTTAAGTAGCATCACCATATGTGAAAGCTTGCAGCGGCTTTGTCAGTCCTGGGTGCCTGCACAGCTTCCAAAGGGTAGAACAATTTTCTTCTCTCATTGTATCACAAGTAAATCTTGCCAAAACTTTCCTCTCCTAACAAAAGTCAGTCCCTTCGTGTCTGAGAGCTATTATTATTCTATATAAGGAATAAAGAAGCCATGGACTTCAGTCCTGTGAGTCACATTCTTTATGAGGGATACTCAATGGTGGAAATAAAATGAGCACTCTGCTATTGGGATGGCAGCTGAGTGTGGACGCTTCATCTTCCACATCCTCCAGGTGGTCCATGGTGTCAGTACCTTCACAGTCAAATTATTCGTCAGCATCACTATGCTCTTATCCTAGGTCTTTCTTCTCTTCCTCCTCGTCTCTCCTTCTCCTCATCCTCCTCTTCTTTTTTCCTGCTGCTTGGTCAACTTCTTCATCTGTTAATCAAACCACTGGAGCTGAGATAGCTTCTCCACCCAGGCTCAGCTTCTCCACTCAGCCTCTAACCTTGCCATTCCTAGACTCTTTTGTAGGAGCTGGAGTCACTTTATTGGACTACATGAATGATTGAGCCTTTACAGCTACATTTGTGGCACCTTGCCCACACTGTCCACACCTAGTTCCTTCTCCAAGTTCTTCTTCTTCTTCTTCTTCTTCTTCTTCTTCTTCTTCTTCTTCTTCTTTTCCTTCTTCTTCTTCTTCTTCTTCTTCTTCTTCTTCTTCTTCTTCTTCTTCCTCTTTTCCTGGTGACTCAAACCTTGCATCACCTTCATCTCCAGCTCCACATGCCGCCAGTGTTAGGTCCTGCTGTAGGGTGTGGCTGGCATGGCCTGCCTTCCACCTGGGGCTTCCCCTCTCCCAGAGACTCACTATATAAACCAGACATTTTGGGTTCAATGGCCCCTTTGGCCCTTTACCGCCCTTGCTGCCTTTGCCTTTTCCCCACCTCCCCGCCCTATCTCTTTCCCTTCCCCTCTAGTCCCCAGCACATGCTTCCTCTTCTCCACCCCCACCCCCGTGCCACTTCCAATAAACCTGCACTTATATATTATAGCTTCGTCACCAATTAGCTCGTTCTGATTATTTAATCAATCAGCCAGGACATGAGATAACTTTTTCCTAGGCATTGAAAGTGGCAAACTTCTTACGGTGTAGTAGGTGTGGCTGTGTTCTTGCCTCTCTTCCACCACAGCCTACTGATTCCTCAAGGTCTTCAGTGGTGGCATGGGCCATGTTGGCCACTTGGAGATGCAGACCTTAGCAATTCTGATCAGACCTGCAGTGGACCTACTGCATCTCGAAGTCACAGAAAGCTACCTAGCAAATGATGCAGGTATATGTTGCCATCACAGGCAGGAAGTAAGAGGCAACCATGATTCCATATTCTTACAGCATGCCAGATAGGCTATATGTGGAAGTGAAATTAAAAGTAGTTCTGTTTCAAAATGGATGTGAATCTTCACCTTCACAGGACAGCTGTGCCTGGAAATGTGCTTGCACAGTTCATCTCTGGTTCTTGAGCCCTCAGCTGTTTCTCTGGACACATCCAATCTTTCCATATTCCTTGAGACTTACAGGGCTACCCTTTGCAGGTAGTTTCAACACCTGTCCCTATAGGAGACAAGGTTCCAGGAATGAAGAGACATCTTTTGCCTTTCTTACAAGGGTCATCTCGTCCTACTACACACCGTTAAGAGTGATTTTTCACTATTCCTTGCTCTTTCACAGGGTAGTCTTATGGCTAAAATCTCTGACAAGGAGCCCAGGATCTGGTACAAATTCCTCTCCTTCCTGAGGGTCCCTGGGACTTCTTTCATGCTTGCCCATATTCAGCCTATAGAAAATTATTAAGGTGCTTTCTGATTTCTTCTTATTTGTTTATATATTATCCTTCCACTTCTTAATGACCATCACAGAGAGTAGAGTCCACACGTCCAGTTTCTTTTCTGAGGAATCTGTTCCTTCCCCTTCTGCAGGTAATTTGCTTATTCTAATGAGTCCCAAAATCATTAGGCTTTTTGTAGCTTAACTATTTTTTTTTCACTATTAGAATAACAGTGATGCTCCTTCCATCTCCCTGTGTTTTTGTTCTGTTTTGTTTTTTGAGACAGGGTAATACAGGGTTTCTCTGTGTAGTCTTGACTGTACTGGACTCGCTTTGTAAACCAGGCTAGCCTTGAACTCAGAGATCTGCCTCCCTTTGCCTCCATGAGTGCTGGGATTACATGGGTGTGCCACCATGCCTGGCTGCTCCCTGTATCCTTAAGGGAAGCATAGCCCCCTGTCTCATCATTTTAGGTTGCCATAACAAGCACCATAAATTACATTATTTACAAATGCCATAAATGTATATCTCACCATTACAAAGCCCTGGACCAAAGTGCTGGCAGATTTCCCATCTGGCAAGAGCCACTTTCTTGACCATAGACACCACCTCCTAACTCTGACCTCAAATGGTAGAAGGTCAAGTAGCCTCTATTAGGGCTTTCTTTAGAAATGTTCTGATCTCATTCATAGGACTTCTCCCTATAATCTATTTCCCTCCCAATGTCACCACCTACTCATACTGTCATTGTAGAGAAGAGAATTTCAATACATGAATTTAGAGGTGAGGGTGCACATTCTGAGCATAGCTCTCACCTAGCCACCTATGGGCCATTAATGATAACAGCTAATATAGCTATTGTGTATCTAGTAGGGTGCTTGCTGTGAAACTTAAACAGATTAGACCACTGAATACTCATCATTACCCCAGCTTCCTAGGCTAAGAAACCCAGACCTACAACAGTGAAGATATGTGCCCAGGGTCTAACAGCTCCTCAATAGTAGGAACTGAATGCAACTCCAGATAGTCTCCACCCAAATTATATGCCCAAGATCTAACAGCTGCTCAGTGCCAGGAACTGAATGCAAATGCAGATAGTCTACCTCGAGAGCCTTGTTATCGCCACTGTTAGTGGTAGACCTTGAGGAAAGTTGTCTCTTGGATGACCCTTTACAACCCCATCAAAAGAAGGCTCCTCAGTGGCTGCCTCTTATCCTTGGACGTGAAAGGGGCTAGGAAGAAATGCTCAGGAGTAGGCTCATCCATTCCCACATCTTCCTACCTCCAGTTTCACATACAGGAAGTACAGATCCTGAGCAGATGAGAGACTGTCTTCCTTAGGCTGAACATGGACAGGAAAGGAGAAGCGACTTCTCCACTATGGGATGTTGGCTTGGTTAGGAGGAGATACAGCCACTGTCTCATATGATTTTACCCAAACTTCAGCCTCCAGAACTGAGAGTTCAGACTCTATCGAGCTCCAATTTCACACTGTGTCTCTTTGACTCCTTTTTGCTGTGATTAGGCAATGAAAGCTTAAAGGGCTATAAATTGCATTTCCCTGTATCCCACGCAGTAGCCATCACAAGGCTCTACAGATAACCTGTTGAATGAGGGAATGAAATGAGATTAAGTTCAGCTGTTCTGGTATTGCAGTCTTGGCAAACCATCTCAGAGCAACGCTCTTCCTCTGGAAATTTAGGGATGCATAGAATTCAAGAACTTTGCCAAAGATGGATGAATGTCAGTTTTATTTTTTTATATATTTTATTAATTTATTCATAGCACATCTCAGTTGTTATCCCATTCATTATATCCTCCCATTCCTCCTTCCCACTTTCCCCTACTCCCCTCCCCTATGACTGTGACTGAGGGGGACTTCCTCCCCCTGTATATGCTCATAGGGTATCAAGTCTCTCTTCAAGACTTTGTGTTCTTTCTGATTCTTCAGTCTGAAAGACTGCTGGACTGGCAAAGTATAAAACTCAGATTCTTGTCTACACTTTTTTTTCAATTATTAATCACCAGGCATTAATTCATAGAGACAAAAGAAACTTAAAGAGTTGACAAAAAAAGGTACCTTGGTCACTATAAAACACTATAAAATGCCTATATTCTTAGCATAGTTATTCCCACTTGGTCTGGTACATTTAGATACTATGCTGGAGGCTGGGGAGGTGACACGGTGGTTAAAAGTGAGTTCTGCTTTTGTAGAGGACCAGAGTTTAATTCCCAGCACCCACATCAGGATGCTCTAAGTGAATCTAATGCCTCTGGATTCTGGGAGCACCAGCACTCACATGCACATATCCACACAGGAGTATGCATTCATACACATAATTAAATATAAATAATTAAACATAATTAAAAAAAAAAAGAAAAAAGAAAGAAAAGAACAGAAAACAAAAGTAGGAGGAATCATGCTGGACATAACATTCAGCCCTTAAGAGCACAGCGCTGACCCTACTCACTGCAACTCCGGTTCTAGGAAGTCCAGTGCCCTCTTCTGGCCTCCAAAGGCACTGCATCTACATGCACAAACCCATGCTGAAAAAAAAACACATACTAAAATCTTTAAGTGCTATGCTTCATAGTTGGAATAATATAAATAAAATCTAATTTGGATTAGAGGGCTCTAGGCTATCATCTAACTTTGACGTTCATAAAATTCATATGTTAAGTGTAATCACGAACACTATTACGTAAGGAGACTCAGAGGCCCTACAAACCTGGAAGATTGGACTGTTGGCTGAATTAGTGGATTGCAGGATTAGATTCAAACCGGGGCAGTCTGAGTTGAGAGGTCTTCACATCAAGGAAAGCTCTTCTCTGATCCCTGAATGCAAAGCAAAGGTAACGTTTGAATCATGCTCATAAGAAAACGAGCCAGACCCAAACCATGGCACATCTGATGGGTTGTGTGGTTCGCTGTCATGTCAGATTGATTAATCAGAATGAACTAATTGGTGGCGAAGCTATAATATAGAAATTCAGGTTTATTGGAAGTGGCACAGGAGGGGGAAGTAGAAAAGGGGAGCACCTGCTGGGTGTGGGGAGGAGAAAAGGTAGAGACCTGGTGGAAAAAGCAGGCCCTGAACCAAAAATGTCTGGCTTATATAGTGAATATCTGGGAGAGGGGACTCCCACCCCTTGGTAAAGGGCAGTCCATGCCAGCCACGCCCTGGAGCAGGACCTAACAATATCCTGACTGCCCCATGGTGACCTTCTCTGCTCTAAGACTTCAACTATCATTAATGTGGCAGAAATACTTAGAACTCTGTCATCATGCTCACCCCCAGCCATGTTGGCATTCACTCAACAAATACTCACCGGGTGTCAGCTTGTCAGACATGAGCTATGTGCTGAAAAGAGCATAGTTTTTTTTTTTTTTTTAATACCTTTAAGGAATGATATCATAGGCAAGAAATCAAGAAATAAATTAATCAAAATCTTATCACTTTGTGTGGCATTACATTGTATAGATATATATAAACATCTAATGTGTCACCTTTTGGGGTATTTAGGCAATTTCTTGACTCCTTTAATTTATAGACAACATTGAAATTAATAACTTGAATAGATCAATATGAGAATACTAGACTGATGCTGTAGAACAAAACTTAAGAACTGAATATCTAGGTCAAAAGCCCTGTGGACTTTAAATTTGTTAGAATTTAACAAGCTGTACACCATAAAAAAAAAATGTTACTGATCTACGGTTCCTATGGAAAATCCCTACTTTTGCGTATTTTCCCTCTATTACTGTGAGCTAGACACACTGTGTACATACTATTATGACCCTAAGCAAAATGAATTAACCTCCCTAGTCCTCTGTGCACTCTGAGATAAAGCAGAAGAAGGAAAGAACTCAAGAAGTGCTTCGGAGGGTGAATCAATCAGGCTCACTGCTCATCTGGGTAGAGTGGGAGGAGGTGAAGGAAACATTAACCTCAAATTGCTCTGCATGAGAATAGATGACAATGTTCCTAACCAAGTAGCAAAAGGCAAAACAAGAAAAGCAGTTTTTGAAAGCAAAGTTGTAAGTCTGATTTCTGACACGCTGAATCAGAGACGCCTGTGCTTGGGGAAAGGTTGGCACCATAGTGAGGGAAAGGATTCACCTGGAGAATGGCACAGGGTGGTTGGTTGGAGGTTGACAGCTTCAGTTGAAACAATGCTTCTCAATCTTTGCAGTGGCCCTTGATTACAGCTCCTCAGGTTGTGGTGACCCCAACCATAAAATTATTTTTGTTGCTACTACATAGCTGTAATTTTGATACTGTTATGAATCATAATGTCCATATGTGTGCTTTCTGGTGGGCTAAGGTGATGCCTGTGAAAGGACCATTTGATTCCCCCCCTCAAAGAGGTCACAACCCATGGGTTGAGAACCACTGACTTAGAGGGTCTGTAATCACTAAAGAGACAGAGTGCTAGCCATGGCCATGAGAGATTGTCTACATTCAGTGAAGTAAGACAAGAATGCTCACTCCAACATGAGATTGGCAAGCCATGGTATAGAAGTACCATTGCCTAGAGTTCTGACCTGAAAGAAAGAAAATTAGGAAGAGGAGGAGGAGGAGAACAAGAACAAGAAGTGACCTGGCCACCATGACTCATAACTCTGCTTCCTGACTATGTATGTGATGTGGCCAGTTGACTCAGGCTACTACTGCTGTGACTTCTTTGCACTGACCGACCGTACCCTCAAACTGTGAGCCAAAATAAACCCTACTGTGCTGAAGTTGCATCAGTCTGGAATTTTGTCCAAGCATAAGAAAAGTAACTAAGGAAGGTTCTGATGAGAATATAACAACCTGCCTCATGAAAAAAAATAGTTGTTTGTCAATTACCAGAGAAAAGAAAGCATGACCAGCTGCCCCATACCCTCCTTACCATGGTGGACTGTGCCCTCAAATTCTCATATAAAATAAACCCTCCTTTTAAGTCTGGATATTTTATCAAAACAATGAGAAAAATAGCTACACTGTTTTGTTGGTTGCTTGCTTTCTTGGCTTTTTGGTTGGTTGCTTGGTTGCTTGGTTTCTTGGTTGTTTGTTCCTTGCTTGGTTTCTTGGTTGCTTGGTCCTTGGTTGCATGCTTGCTGCTAATGTGTTTGGGTGTTTGCTTGCTTACTTTATTGGTTGCTTTCTTGTTTGCTTAGTTTGATGTTTGCTGGCTTGGTTTTCACCCCATAGTGCACTTAACACATTTTGGAAGTATAATTTCAATACATCCAGAAATGTTGGGGACCAGCCAATATGTGAATACAACTGCCATTTTTCATAAAATTTTACAAACGCAGCCTCATTTAAATAACATCATAAATCTATGAGGATGGTAAAAGTATTACCCCTATTACTCCCATGAGCAATATTCAGCTAAGAAATAATAATCCCAGGTTCATAACATGCCATCCATAAGCCAAATCTAGTTTTCTTGAGTCTAATCCAGGGACCCCTATCAGCGAAGATTCTTGAGTCCAGAGGAAAGCAATTGCTTGCCCAAGATTAAGTGTCCTGATTCCCAATCAAATAACCTGCTCTGGATTGAACAGAAAATTCTTCCTCACTAAGCTAAGGCTAAATTCCTTTCATCACCAACCTCTAATTTCAGGCCACATCTTTGGTAGTCATCTTATTCTTGTTCTTATTCCTCCTTCTGCTCCACCTCTGCTTACACTTCTATTTCCTTTGCTCCTTCTGTTTCTTTTACCTCCCCTTCTTCTTTTCTCTCAGGCCTAAATTCAAATATTTGGGAAAGAGTGAAAGGTCCAGGAAGAATCACAGAAAGAAAGTATGCTGATAATAAAACATCTTGCCACATGAAAAGGTCAAATGGGTGCTTGGTTTCTGTCTGTAATAGGCTTCAATTTGAACAATCCCAGCCATGAAATACCAAGCAATTTTCTGACCTTTTTAGCTGTGGCTACAGGCACTTTGATTTTCGGGACAGTTTATGTCTATATTTGACACTAACTAAAAGAAACAAATTGTTTCTACGTACCCTGATCCCATGATACAAAATACAACCTACAGGCCTGAATGGTAGAAGCTGGTGGTTGCTGAGGCATTTTGCCCATTTGCTTCATTTTGTTTTAGCTGTCATATATTAGAATATACTTTCTAAATCTGTGTGTGCCCCATCTTAGGAATCTTATGGGAGATACGGCTTAACTACAAAAAAGGGCCGAGAAAGCAAGACACTCATATCCAGGCAGGGCATAAATCTTGGTCTCTTATACTAGCACTCTGACTGGTCTTTGAGTGAAAAACCTAGAAATACAAATAAGTTGGAATAAAGAATCCATTCCAGAAGTAGGTTCAACAATAGCAACAGAATTTTCTAGTTTCCAAACACAGGAACATCAAGGAAGAGTACCTTCTGGTCAGTGCAAGTCATAACTGGCACAACACTTCACAGACCCAGGATTCACATGAGTTTAACAACAATGCTAACTGCTTCCTGTTTTCTCTTGCTTCTGTCCTCATCCTTAGCCTGGATATCCAGACTTCCCAGCAACAGAAATGGTGGGGGGCGGGGGTGGATAAGAAAAATAATGAAGGGAAGAAATAGGACAGCAATATATTGTATACAATAAAGACTGTCACATTTTTTTTCAGACTAATTTTATAAGCTTATTCTTGTTTAAGACATTCTTGTTATTTTGCAACCAAAAAGTGCAATAAAAAGGAGCTTTTTAGGTTATGGTTAGTCACAGGTAGAGGAGACAGCACAAATGCTGGTGATCACATTTCACAATGTTTAGGGCAGAAACAAAGTGTAGACTGATTCTCTGCCCACATCTGCCTCTAGATATCTCTGTTTCAGTCAGAGGCATCATTGAAAACTCACAATGGTCTCCATCTCTTGCTTCTTCCCAGCACCCACTATCCAGATACGTATAACGCACACAGATGCGTATAAGTGATCATGACTGCTTGCTTGTTTCTCCTTCCCTCCAACCAGACTCCCAGTGGCCAGACTTGAGGCAAGCATTTATCACTTCCTTCATGCTCAACTGCTTCTGTGTTTTAACTGGACTACCTGTCTCCGGTGTATGCTGTGCCAAATTAATCTTCCCAAGACACTGCCTCATCACTCTGTGGCACTGAGCACAAGAAATATATTCTTTAAATATCTACTGACTTTAAACAGGGGGCTGGAGAGTTGCCTCAGCATTTAGTTTCACTTGTTGCTCTTGTAGAGGACCCTGGTTCAGTTTCCAGCACCCACATGATGGCTCACAACTATCTATGACTCCAGTCAGGGCACGAGGTTCAACATCTTCTGACCTCCACAGGCACCAGGCATGCACATGATACATACAGACATGCAGGGAAAACACTCATACACACAAAATATAATAAATAAATGTCCATTTTAATTAAAATAATAATAATAATTAAAAAGAGGAGTCTGTAAAGCAGCTCGGTGAGTAAAGGTGCTTGCTACCAAGACAGACAGTATGAGTTCAACTCCCAGGATCCACATAGCGGGAAAAGAGATCCTACTCCTTTGAATTGCCTTCTGGCCTCTCCATGTGTTCTATAGCATATGTGTGCTCATAGACATACACACATACGTACACAAAAATAAATAAATAAATGCAATTTTAAGTGAGTTCAAGGCCAGCATGGTCTACAAAGCGAGTCCAGGACAGCCAAGGCTACACAGAGAAACCCTGTCTCAAAAAAACAAAAAGTTCCTAAATCCAAAGACTCACAAGATATAATCCATTTTTGAATAAGAAATAGAGAAATGTAAAAACCATATGGACAGCTGCATGATTTTTATGCCTTCAATGTTATAGTAACCCATACTAAAGATAATAATCGTATAAAAACACTTATTATTTATTATGTGCCACGCTGTATTTTAAATATTAGTGCTATCTATATAAACATTATATTACCTTCATAAGACAGGTGTTTTAGTCCCATTTACATAAAGGAAAAGAAAATATTGAAGGACTAAAAAAATGTGTTCAAAAGCATTTTTCTACCAATGAATGCAGAGAAAAAAAAAAATCAACCACCAAGAAGTTGATTTTTAAATAAAAGAAATGTGCTCTTGAAAGAAGATTACTGTGTGAGTAAAGAAACTACATAAATATGTTATTTTGTGATATATGTTTTAGGAAAAAAATTGCTAGCATTAGTTTCCTACTAGAACCTTACAGACTACGGATGTCCTATGCAAAGCTTACGCTACTCACAAAACTTCTTACAGAAGTAAATTTCAGGACCCAGTTTCTAGAAAGTTCATTCCACATAGTTTACTGCCTTGCACCTTTATTACACACCTGAGTATTGGTGGTAAAAGAGATGCAACTGGCCCCTGAATCTAATTCTGAGAAATCCTCAGACAGATAGTCACTGTGTGGGGCCCTAGTCATAACACATGGGCCCTGTTCCTTCTGGATCCCCCTCTAAATATTTATCTTTTCTACCCTCATATACGTCATCTTCTAGTAACTAGTGACGGAGCTGATAAGGTAGCCTGCCACTGAATAGCCACCTTGCCAGTAAGTTACTCCAGCAAAACCAAACTGCTTTTCTCACCATGTTCCCATTGCTCAATTGGCGGTGTGTGCCTGAAGTTATGTTTTGGGAAGGACGCCAAGGTTCTATTTCAGAAGAGAAGGAAAATAAGAAAACCATTTGGAGATGTGTGTTGTGAAGGAGACCAGAAATAAGTGTTCAGGGTGTTTTATAAGCTCAGCAGAGACACGCAGATCTGTCATGCCTCATTCAAACAGACTGTTTCTCTACTCGGTCTGTCCCTTTAACCTTACTGGAATTATCCCTCTGGCTACCCTTCAAAGGCTCCATAAATACTCTCTCATCTCTTCTTTCTACATGCCACTGTTTATATTTCTAATAAATAACTGTTTCGTTCTGCTTTGTAATGAGCAGCAGCTTATTTGTCACCCCCTCTCTCCCTCTCAAAGTAAAGGGCACTGTATTACTGTGCATATTTGGTGAAATTTTAAAAAAAAAAACCTAAAGCCGCCATCAGAAATTGGAAATACAGCTGCTGGCTGTCGCAGCCTACTCAGCTCTAAAATTCTAGACTCACAGGGCAAAATGTTATTAAACACAGCTAATGGGGATAATGGGCAAAAATGCTGAGACAAGGTTCAGCACCATGGACAGCTCACGCGGCTGCCCGTCTTCTTGCCACCATGTTTTCCAGCCTCCTGGCTCCCCTAAAGATAGCCCAAGAGCTATCCATATAAGCAAATCTCCATGAAGACAGACAGCCTTGTCTGTTCAGGACCTTTAATGCCTTCATCTAGCTGATCTCATCACAGTGTAGAGGAAAAGTTGAGTCCAGACTCTTGAGTCAGAGTACTGGATTTTGATTCGGCATTCCCCACTTAGTGGCTGTTTAGAATTAGGTAAACTGTGCAATATCTGCATGCCTCGGTTATATAAATACACACATACACACACACACACACACACACACACACACACACACATACACACCCATACACACACACACACAGCTGCCTGCTTCACTGAGTTTTAGTGACTACAGAGTTGTTTTCATATAATGCTTAGAACACTCTAGATAGTCTAGTGTCCAGTGGATGTGACCTGTCAGCAGTTAATGGCTACCATAAGCACCAACAAACAGCTCTGTCTTGACCAGAGACTCACAGGAGTTCAGAGGAAAACAATCTTTTCTTTGACTGCTACATAAGACAGTTCAAACAGAGCAAAACCTGAAACATTCTTTCTAGTATCTTAGTAAATGTCCCCGCTTTAACTTCCAGACTTTGTTTAGAATTTTTTCTTATTTGTTTATATTTTCAGTCTTTTACAACTTCATATTTGTATATATGTGTATGTACATATATATACGTATATATGTAGTACACTTTGATCAGAATTTCTTATACCCTTGCCCCTTCCTACTGAGCCCTTTCTTCCCTGCGAGCCCCCCTCCCTACTTCGTATCTTTTTTGGTGTCCCACTGCATTCAGTTAGGGCTGCCTGCATCAGTGTGAGTGTGAGGTTACTTACGTGAACAAGGACGATTTGCCAGCAGCAACAATACTGAGGAATGTGACTCTCCATCCCCAGCAAGCATTGCCATCCAATAACTCCTCAGGGAGGGGCATCTATACAAGGCCTTCCCTTAGCTATGATGGGATGCTGGTAGAGCCAGTCCTCTGCATGTCAGTCACAGGCAGCCACTGCTTCTGTAAGTGCATAGCTGAAAGGGCCATTTCACATCCAAAAGACAGTGATTCACAGCACTTCTTCCCATACTTGGGTCCTCACACCTTTTCTACCTCTCCTCCATGACGTTCGCGAGGTTTGTTGGAGGTGATATAGATGTCCTTTTTAGGGACCCTCACTCAATAGTCGCTTATTCTTAACACATTGATCTGCCAGGAGTCTTTGCCTTAACTGCTCACTACCCATTACAACCAGAAGCTTCTTTTGTCCAGTTATCTCACATGCTGTCAGCAGTCAAAGTTTGCAGGATCTGGGCTCCTGGATGCCACAATCCCAAACCAAGTTAAGACTCCCTGGCTTTTCTCTCCTGCATTATAGATAAGTCATGGAATAAAAAGCTTAAAGATACGAACATAGCCCAGGCTTTCTTCACTTTCAGAAAGCCTAACTGCAACCTTGATGTTCATTCATAAATAAGAGACCTTCAGAAAAAGAGAGGAAGCCGAAGACAGCACCATTTCCCATCCACTGCCCTGCTCTCTGCCATCCATCATAGTCCCCCGTGGTAGCTGTAGCCATCCGTTTCAATAACCTCGGATTGCTGCTTCAAGTGTTTGTAGAGTTTGCATATTTCAGTTTTCTGTTGAACCTTTCTGACTGAGTATTCCTGAAACAAATCCCCGACACATCCTCTGGGCAGACTTGTTTATGAGTTTTCCATTTAATCCCCGGCGACTTTGCACAAGTGATTTTAGAAGTGTTACAAACCTAAACAGCTTCCTGGCTCACTGCAGTTTTTCACATGAGATCATGGCTTTAAATCTCCAGATCACAGCATATCTTGTTATTAATAGCAGGGGATTTCATCTTAACACAGTTCTCTAGTCGGCTGCTAGAAATGCAGGTTTAATGTCCTCCAGACTGTGAAATTAAAAGAAAAATCCTAAAAGCATGGGCATTTCCATTTCACTGGAACCACACCTTTCATTCTCTCTCTGGCACCCTGTCACATCACAGCCCTAAAGGTCCATGATTGAAGGATCCTGGAACAGGTAACTATATCCTATCTCTTAAGCTTTGGTGCTATTACACAGTGAGTTCTTGTATTCATTTCCCCGTTGCCACTGCAATAAGAAGAGTATCTTCCCTGTTATGTTGGTGTTGGAATTAGTCACAAGCTTTTGCTTTGGACAAGGGGCTATTAGCAAATGTCATGTAGCAAAGATAGAAATTGTGTCCCTGCTATTGGCGCCGAGCTCCTAGGCTTCCACCAAATTCATGGGATACTTGTTCGCTGGACTTAGAAGGATAATGAGATATGCAATGAACAAAGCTTGCAGCTTCTACTAGACCTGTCACAGCCAACCCAATGCAGAAACTAATTGTTTTTATTTCATTATTGTCCCTTATAATCTTGGCTTTTTTTTTCTAATGAAAGACAGAACGGGGGTGGATCTAAATGGGAGTAGAGGTTGGGGGTGACTAGGAAGGGTACAGTAAGGAAAAACCATAATTAGGATATATTATGTGAAAAACAGATCTATTTTCAATAAAAGAAAAGTAACAGCCTATTGCCATATATCATTGGGACCTAAAGTCACTTGTTACAACATAGTGTAGTTGTGGCAAAGTTTTCAATCAATGAACAAGTATCTGGACTGCAGGACTGCCATCTACTGACCCCTTATTGCCTAAACATTAACACGAGAGGAGCCAGGCCTTCGCCACTAGATAGATAGTCATGCTCCCTCACTGAGTGATATAAGAATGGATGACCACATCTGAAAAGCTATGCAGCCATGGTCTATAATTTGTTGCTACATAACACCAAAAAGACTACAAGAGAAATATTTCCTTTTTTATTTTTTGTTTGTTTGTTTTATTTGTTTGCTTGGTTTTTTTGAAAAACCTTACATGGCCCCAGCTGGCCTCCAACTCACTATATAGCCAAGGATGACCTTGAACTCCAGATCCCCGTGCCTCCACCTCCTGAGCATTCAGTTTGCATGTATGTACCACCGTGCTCAGTTCTTCCATTTTGTTCTGTATTGTCCTTCTCTGACCTTGTCTTCATCCCACAGATAAGAAAACTCCCTTCTGAGAAGGGCAGAACTGTCCCGAAGTCATGCTGTGCTGAGGGGAAAAAAATCTTATGCTGTGCTGAGGGAAAAAAAAAAATCTAATCTCTGCTGTAATAAAATGCTTTAGAATTTATAAGAATCAAGAATTCCCAATAAGCATATAATTGAACTTGTTTTTACTGCCGTGGTAGAACTGGGCTGAAAATTAAAAATTCATTACCTAGTGCAGTTTACAGAAGCTATGTTTCAGCTCTTTGGAAAAGGGCTCCCAATTCACTCAATTTAACAAACACAAGAACACAAACATTACCAAACCAGGTCAGATCCCCAGGACCTTCAGCACAGAGTTCTCTGACAGTTGAAAAGGCAAAGTAGTCCTTGGTAAAAAGTTAGGTTGCAAGCAAAAGACCCCTGGTTCTTAATAAGTCACCCTGGATCTGTCATTCAAGCAAGCCTTTGATAGAAATAACTGTACCAGACTTGCCCTATCACACACAGACACACCACATACAAGACAGACAGACAGACAGAGATATACACACACACACATACACAAACTATAAAAATCGAGAAGTGGATCTATTTCTATACATCAGGAGCCTACCTTTGGCACAACTTTCTAACCTACAAGCTGAAATCCAAGCAGGGTAGGGATGTCACAGAACTGGAGTGGCAAAGGTAAAATTTCAGGGAAGTTGATATACCAGAAGCTATGAGGCAGGATCCTGAGGATAAGACATGCCTAACAGAAACTCTGCCCAAGTTTTTCAGTTGGAGACTGAGTCCTCATGCCGCAGAGTGAGACCACATGAGGCCTTCCTGGGGATGGCTGCAATCAAGAACAGACCAGAGACCCTAGAGTTAAAACAGCACTGAGGAAAGAGCCGCCTGGGAGGCTAGCTCAGTGGAAAAGTTATTTAACACCTCATTAACTTCTCATACAGCACGCTGACACACCAGGAAGGCTTCCTCTTAGGAGTAAAGGCCATTAGCTAAGTTAAGGTCTACTCTTGACTTAGCTTAACAAAGCCCTAAACTGAAGCCTGGAAGGGTTTGGAGGAAACCACTTCCAGGTTGAGTCCCAACAAACCAGAGGGGCATAGAAACCATGCAGCCTTTCCCATATGGCACAAAAACTATACAGCCAAGCCTACACTGTTTAATAATCCCATTGTGTGCCAAAGAAAAACAAGCCACCTTCAGAGGATTTTAATCAATTTAATGTGTCCACAGTATGCCATCAATAAGTCATACATGCTACAGTGTTCAGAGGACACTGCAAAAGAAGAGGCAGGAAGAATCTAAAATCTGGGAAATAGAGGGAAGCACTACAAAATGGCACATTCTAAGCATGACATAGCCATGGAAATCATGACCTCATAGCAGCTGTGCCTATGAAAGGAAAAATATACAGTTGTATATCCACTGGTAAGTCCATTAGGCTCCGCTGGGCTTGTTCCAAACTCAAGATCACACAAACAGCCCTTACTACACTACATGAGACATTAAACAAAACAAAAAATAGTTTAAAAAAAAAAAACCATAGAGAGGCCTCACTTCTCACCCATTAAAATAGACATAGTTAAAAAGATTGCTGACCCAGAAGACTAGCATGGATGTAAAACCTCATGTCTTCACAAAAGGTCAACAAATTGCATATTGACTTTAGGGTGGGCTAAGCAGCTAGAGGTGATGCTGTCCTCATGGCGCTGGACACTCATTCAGCCAGCTGACTTCGTCCTGGCTCTTACCGAGCTTGTCATCAGCTGACATTCCAAATGCTTTTGTTTAACTATGTGCCTGAGTGTGCCTATGTGGGGGTGTGTATTTAGGAGTGTAAGCTGCCTGCGGGGTCCAGAAGAGGGCACTGAATCCCCTGGATCTGGAATTGCAGGAAGTTGTAAGCCACCTAACATGGGGGCTGAGAGCAGAACAGGGGTTCTCTGGAAGAGTAGTATACACTCCTAACCACAGAACCATCTCCCCAACTGCCTGAAAACACTTTTCCACATCAACTTTTATTGAACATCCCTTTCAACCTGTTCAGTTCAAATGACTTTTACAACCAAATGCCCAATGTAATTTTCCAATTTAATAAAACATAACCAAGCCCCGGGTGGTGGTGGAGCACGCCTTTAATCCCAGCACTCGGGAGGCAGAGGCAGGTAGATCGCTGTGAGTTTGGGGCCGGGCTGGTCTACAAAGAGAGTCCAGGACAGCCAAGGTTATACAGAGAAACCCTGTCTCGAAAAACAAAAACAAACAAACAACAACAACAACAACAACAAAAACCAACCACATTTGTTCCAGTTACAAAGGGGAAATCATTGTTTTTCCATCAAGCCAGTCAAAAAAAAAATCTCATTTAAAAAATGCCTGTAAAATGTCTATGAGGTAAAAGGGAAATTAAAAATGCAAAAAACAGTAATCCAAGTTATTAATCACAAAAAATACATTGACTGTATTTTAGTATAGAAAACACCCTAAATAAGATCTTGTTTATTATCACAACTACAATGTTAAATAAATATTGGAAACCTTCCCTGTTCCCATCTATAAATAATGGAGCAAGTTTAAAGTAAAAAGACACTTGCCCAAGATCATAAAAATTAAGTTATCTATGTATGAATCAAAACTAAGTTGATGGTTGTAAAGCTGTTTTTATTTTTCTACAACATTGACATATCTGACTCTGATTACTTAAATAATCTACAAGAAGCGCTAGTCCATTTGTTCAATTTGCGATAGACTTACAGTTCTCTGACCCCGGTCTTGGAGCTAAGATGCTATAGATCTTTTGAAGCATTCTGATTAGCATTTCTTTCATTGTGTTATGTGAAGTTAGCAGTCTACCACAGAGCCAGGCACAGGATCATCAAATGCGAGGGCTTCATTTCTGATCCTGCTCCAAGTACTGAGGGCTCTAAAGCATGGCATAGAAATTATATGGTTAAGGGGAACGTGGGCTCTGGAAGCAAAGCAGACCTGGACTCAAGCCAACTACCAGAGCTGTGTGGCCTCTATGAAACTACTCCACCCCTCTCTGGGTTTCCCCATGTATAAAAACAGGAATGGTGACACCTATGCTTCAGGTATTCTGAGGATTAAATTAGAGTCCACGCGTGCAGAGTCCAAAACAGCAAATGCTCAAGAAATGGCACATACACCATCATTACCACCCCCACCATCAACAAAGATTAAAATCATGTGTGTGTCCTGGATTCATAGACAACAGTCTCCGTGTTTCAGACTGCTTTGGCTGAGGAAAGGAAAGGGGGGTCCTAGAGACTCACCCACTCCTAATAGTGTATTTTTTCAATTCCTAAAGGGTTAATAATTCTGGAATATATTTTCTGGACCTAGATTTTCAGCAATCGAAATGATTTGACAAAACAACAAAAAAAAAAAAGCTCTGCGATTTCTGAGAAAACTCCATTTAAAGCACAGCTTCCCTGTTTACAATTATTTATCGTCATGGCCTGCGACTGCCAACACACACACCAACACTGATGAGTTTCTATTTTATTTCATTTAGCAGACATCTTACAAACAAGAGGCAATGAATGGTTATTTGCGTGACATTTGCTTCTTTCCCCCCCAGTAAACTGGCAGGAACAGGAAGGATCGCAAGGCGTAAGTCAGAGAACACCCCTTTACAAATGAAGAAGGATTTGTACAAGAACATCATGAAGGGATGCAGTTGCAGGACAAGGTGAGGTTGCCGGGCTACAGAGGTTGTCTTTCCAGCCCGGGAAATCCACTCCACTAGCAATCTGCAAATTTTGTTTTATTAAAAATGTAATTTCCACAGGACTCTTGTTTGCCAAGCCCGTTGGAGGTGTTGACATTTGAAGCTGCATTAAGGCCTCTGGTGTCATCACAGAGCCCTGGAATCTTCCATGTCTGGCTAAGTGTCTGAGCAGCAGTTTGCTTCTCAAAAAGCCTGCAACCCTTCATAGCAACAACATCTCAGATTATCAACAGCTTAAAAAGGAAGAGAGGGGGCTTGGGATCCCTTTCTCAGCCATATCCATTCTACCCTAGTCCTATTCCTGATGCCAAGGTCACACAGCTGTCTCCAGGGGGCCTGAGATTGGGAAGGACCCACCTTTGGCTTAATGCTATGCTAGTACCAAACTGAAGTTCTTAATACATGCTTTTGTCCTAGAGTCTCATTTTTATTTTAGGTTTCGGTGGATTCGGCCAGTCCTGCAAGACACCCTACTTCCTTCTACACACAAACACACCCTACGACACATCTTTGCGTGCCCTCATTGTAACCGTATTTACTCCCTAACAGGTCAAGATGGAGGAATACTGTTTAAAAGCCAGAAACTCAAGACCAGGGCTCCCTGGGCCTGACTCCTTCCTCCTCTTAGTAGCTAGGGGCTGTGATTTCTTCCTCTATAATAATGGGCAAAGCGCTCGTCCCACAAAACAAGATAATATGACAATTACAGAAGATTAACTGTATGGAGCACTGAAGGGAAGGCCACCCCCTCCAGCAAGTGTTCTTCCTACATGGTTCTCATATGCTAAATGGGAAGAAGACCGGAACAAAGCCCACAGCCTCCCCTGTGAGGCTGGCTCACCCTCCCAAGGTACAGCTCTCTGTAGTTTCATGAACTACATTGAATAAAAGAGCCTTGCTGTCCTTGTGTTTAACCTGCAGCCTTTCCTACACTTCAAGCATTCCCGCAACACCTCCAGGATTTCCACTGTGTCCCCCATTTCTTTTAACATCAGTGACTTATTTAGATCAAGTCATCAACTAAAGTGAATAGGTTTTGTCTTGAAGACGCACTTATATTATTAATGTAGACTTTGGAGTACACAACTTTATTGTTTTATGCTGTAGTAGAAAACCAGTATTCCACGTCAAAACACACATTCGAATGTTTCAGCAGGTTAAAACGTTTATTCATTTAACTATCTCTGAGGTGCTGCCAGTGGCACACTTACTAGTCCAGCTCCCGTCTCTAAGGGACACTGAGCATTCTCAGTGTAGCTTATAGTTCTGTTTCTCTCTCTCAGGCTACGGAAGAATGAGTTAAGAGCATCAGTGTCTCCAGAGTTTGTTGCTGAGTAAATAATTTTAGCAAACTGATAGAAACAGCAATCCCTGGCAAAGACGCTCTTCCTTTGACTAGGAGCCATCCTGAGGTCAGAGCACTCTCAGGTCCTAAAAGCAATAGAAGTTTACTCAAGACGTTGTTAGATATAACCACCTGTACCAGACAGAGGCACTCAGTTTCCCCCATCTCAACAAAACCTACAGACTCTAAACCTCTGACTACCGCAGTGTGACCTGTTGGCAGAGTCAGAAACAGAAGTAGCAATGGCAGCAGCAGCAATACTAACCACAGGGCACATTCGTTTTCCTCACGTGACCAGAGAGCTGTGCTGTGTATTTCCATACATTATTTCCCTTAAGCCCTTTAACAAACCTATAAGACAGTTACATGTAAAACCAAAGTCATTAAAGTACTCAAGAGGAGGGAAAGGATGGGATTCCAGAACCCAGCTCTTAACCAGCATATTACATTCCTGGGTAGAGAAGAAACTTCTAGGAACAGATCTTGTTAATAGGACCACTCACAAACCCTACAAGGCTGGCTGCTCTTCCAAATGACCTGGTTCAACTCCTCATACCTACATGGTAGCTTACGACCATCTTTAGTTCCAGTTTCAGGAGATCCAATGTCCTCCTCTGGCCTCAAAGGGCTATGTCATCACACGAAAAGGGATACATGTATGGAGCAAGTAATTTGGGCTGGAGAGATGACTCAGTGGGTGTCTTCTGTGTGAACGTGAGCACCTACCTGACTTTGGATCCACAGCATGCACATAAAACTGGCTCTGAATACACAGGACCATAGGCCACCCCTGGCAGATGGAGAATGCAAGAGAACCATTGGGGCTTACTGGTCATCCGGTGAGTAAGACCCAGGTTTTGAGACCCTGTTCCAAAAAGCAAGATGAAGGCACCTAATATCAACATCTGGCCTCTGCAGATGCACACACAGGCATGTGCACCTGTACACATGCATACTACACACACACACACACACACACACACACACACACAAACACACATACAGAGGGGAAGGGAAGCTCTGGCTGCTCCTGGGAATGATTAAAGTCTCATACACCCAAAGGGAACAGAGACAGGTACAAGCAATGTGCACTATTAGTCACAAATCTAAAGGAAAACAGAAAAACAACTGAGCTGGGCAGCATTCATGCTTAAAATATGTAGTGCATCATGTTACCTGCTGAAGGCTCCAGTTTGGAACCTGCAGCTCCATGCCCAATGGAAGTAATTATTTCTATCAAATACCAAACATAATGCAAGTTGCTTGCTCCATACAAATATCACTTTTGTGGTAGAATCACAGCCCTATGAGGCCAAAAGAGGCCATTGGATCCCCTGGAACTGGAGTTACAGATGGTGTAGAACTAGGATATGGGTACTGGAAATTGAACTAGGTCCTCTGGAAGAGCAGCCAGTGCTCGTAACCTCTGAGCCATCTCTCCAGTCCCAACAAAGATCTTGAATAAATAAACCTTTGAAGCTGACTGTTCATAAATCTCATTTAATTTGGCCAAATGGACTGACTCCAGCTTCTTTGTAAACTAGTTCTACAGTGTTGGTGATAAGCAATTCTTGCAGGTAGGAATACATAGAAGAAACAACATTTCTGGAGCCGTGACTGGGATGGGGCGAGCCCAGGAGCAAGTCCTTCTTTCTCCTTACTGTGAGTTTTGCTGTTTGGCCTCATGGTGGAAAAACCACCCACCAGCCATTGCCCCAGGCATGGAGCTAGGCTTGGCATTTCAACAGTATTCAAAGTCACTGTAAACACACTGACAGGCATATACAAATATAATGAAGCATTTGCATCCGCGTGGCTAAAATAGTTTCCTGTCCACAGCCAGCAAAAAAATAGAAAAAAGAAAAAAAAACCTGGCCAGTTCTCTGCATGGGTATATTTGTTACTTAGTTTTTATTTCCTTGGTTACTCCTTTGTGTCTCCATTTTTTTTTTCTTTCTGTAACTTTCTCTTTTTGATACAGGGTAAATCTAGGTCCCCATTTGGAATTCTTGATTTCATTAATAAAATGACTTACAAATTGACTCAAACAGGAGCTCAAGGACAATTTAATTAGTTTGGGTTTTGGGGTTTTTTGTTTTGTTTTGTTTTCCTGTCTTTCTTTCCTTTTCCCTTATCCTAGTCCTAAAAGAGAAATCCCAGAGCAGGCAAACTGACCTCAGGTGTTTCCCAGAAAAGGAGATTGTAAGAGGGGGGCAAAAGCATGCTCTTTAAGTTGGCATGGAGGTTAGACATGCGCCTAGCGAACAGTCACAGGCAGTGTTGAAGGGAAAGCCCAAAGTATTAATGAGAGCATCCTTAGAAAAAGTTATGACTCTCTAAAATAGGATGACTGAGGTGAACCTGATTTCTATCCTTCTAAAGTATCTACTTTGTTTTCTCTCAGTTTGGAAGCTCTCTATTTCCTTTGAAATGTAAAATCTTTACAGGGACTATCTTGGCATAGATCTTATTTTAAGTCGGCCTGAAAAACTTGGGGAAACACTTACTTCCCATCTGTCTTAATCGTTGTCTGTGTTGCTATGACAGAATACCACAAGCTGGGTAATTTGTTAGCTGCAGAAGTGCATTTGGCTCCTGGCTCTGGAAGCTAGAAAGTATAAAACCAGGGATGCTGCATCTGGCAAAGGGCTTGTCACTGTGTTATTCTATTGAGGGTCAAGAGGAAGGAAATGGGGGAAGGGCAGAAAAGACTCTTTTCCATGAGCAACTCACGTGTGCAGAGAGCCCTTGTGGGCCTAACTTTAGGTGAGATCTCGCGTATCCCAGGCTGGCCTCTCACATTCATTATACAATTCAGGGTAGCCTTGAATTTATGATTCTCCTGCCTTGACTTCCCATGTGTGGGGATTGCGGGCATGTGCCACCACACTTGGTTACCCAGTTTAGGTGCTGCTGGGGACTGAATCCAGAGCTAGGCAAGCGCTCTACCAGCTGAGCTGCCTTCCAAGCCCTCTAGTCACCTCTGCAAAGGTCCCAGCTGTCCACACTGCTGCACTGGGGACTGAACTTGCAGCACACGAACCTGAATAGAGCCGTTCACCCTGAGAGCATATGGGTTCTCTGTCCCTGCTGGTTTAGAACAGCTGGCTCCCTTCGTTGTTCTTTCCATCTTTCTTTGTGGTCTGCTCTACAGCTCTCTTTTTAAATTAATATATTTATTTATTTATTTGCTTTACATCCTGATCACAGGCCTCTCTCTCCTCTCCTCCCAATCCCATGCTCTCTCCCTCTTCCCCTATCCCCTCTCCCCTTTTCCTCAGAAAAGGGAAGCCCCTCCTACCCACCCCACCCACCCCAGCTCATCAGGACTGAGCACATGCTCTTCCCCTGTGGCCTGTCCAAAGCAGTCCTGGTGGTGCAGGAGGAGGCGGTGGGGGGGCGGGGAGGGTGATCAAATAGCAGGCACCAGAGTCCACGGCAGAAACAGCCCCCTACTCCCCTTACTATCATGAAGTCTGAGCTGCCCATCAGCTGCATCTGTGTAAGGGGGGCTTAGGTCCAGTCTATGAATGGTCCTTGGGTGGTGCTTTAGTCTCTGAAAGCCCCTCTGAGTCTTGGTTAGTTGGCTTTGTTGGTCTTCTTATGGAGCTCATGTCCCCGCCAATGTCCCTCTATCATTCCCACACTTTTCTACAAGGATCCCTGTGCTTCGCCCAATGTTTGGCTGTGAGTATCTGCATCTGTTTGGATGCGCTGTTTGGTGTATCCTTTCAGAGGATAGCTACGTTAGGCTCCTGTTGGCAAGCATAGCGGAATGTCGTTAACAGTGTCAGGGGTTGCCTCTTTCCCATGGGGTGGGTCTCAGATTGGGCCAGGCATTGGTTGGACATTCCCTCCATCTCTGTTTTATCTTTATCCCTGCACATCTTGCTCCGCAAGGTAAATTTTGGGTTAAAGTTTTGTGGGTGGGTTGGTGTGCCTCTCCCTCTACTAGGAGTCTAGGTAGAGGATGTCTTCTTCAGTCTCCATGACCCCTGCTACTAGCAGTCTCAGCTAGAAGAATTACTATTCATGGTTTACACTCGGGTCCTCAGCCTTCTCTGCCTTAGCCTTCTATGCACCTTTTTCAGCCCTCCCTATATGCTACAACTTCTCAGATCTACCTCACTTCTGACTAAATCCTCTACTGAGCAGCCTGATCTCTCCCTGCTTCCAATCAGGGATCCCTGCTGCGAGCACCACTGTGCTGTACTTTCTTTTTTGCACCACATGTTTTTAGGAAAATGATGGCTTCTCCTTTTCTGTCAGTCAACATACAACGTCTCCTGAGTTTTGCCCTTGTTCTCTGGGAGGTTGAAAAACAAGTCTATCCCAAAGCCAGGCAAGCATGGGGATGTTTGTCCCGACCGAACTGACCAGCCACCATTCATCCCTAGTCAGAAAAGCATCAGTGATAAACGCAGATGTTTATACACTGACAATATTAATACCTTGTGATGGTTGCTGACACAGTCTTGATTCAGCCTACAGACCAGGGAGCTCAGGGGATACCTCCCGAATTCGGAAAGCTACTAAACTGGGTGCTCTTGTGTTGTGTTTGCTTCTTCATATTTTACTAGGGTCTCATTGTAGCTCAGGCTAGCCTTCTACTTGATATGTAGCCAAGGATGACCTTGAATTCTGATCTTCCTAACTTTACTTCCCCAGTGCCGGGCTTGCATCACCACCACCCCTAGTTTTATGTGGTCCTGGGGAATCAAACAAAAGGCTTCATGTGCATGCTAGGCGAGCACTGCAGCAGGTGAGCTACATCCCAGCCCTGACCTGACTTTTCTTCAGTGCACCCACACATCCTCCCCCCTCCTACGCATAGACAAACACCCTTTCTTATGAACTCTGACTAGGGGCTCCGAGCAGCAAACACAGGGAATAGGGGTTGCGCCTTAGACTGAGGTTGACCCGTTCACCCTGAGAACCTCCTTCCCACATTCCTATCACTTACCAAAGCCCTCTTCATCCCCATCGAGTGCGCCTCCATTATGAAGTTAACCAAGGTTAACTCTCTGCTTTGACTTGTGCCTCTGCAAAGCACTGCCCTGCCCCTTTGCCACTAACCCTCTCACTGTGTGCCGCTCTGGGTGTTATTAACAGCTCAGTGTGCAATCAACATAAGTTTTGTTACTGCAATGTTTTATATACCTTATTGACACCAAGCCTTCAGAGTTAACCTCACAGAGATTTTTCTCGGATTTAGTTTTGGTTTTGTTTTAGTTTTTCTGAAATTGGCTTTTGGTAAATATCAAAGCAGAAAATATTTTTTGCTGGTATTTTAGAGATAATAATTCTCTTTCTGGCTTCCCCTTTCCCACATTAAAGCCATACACCAGATTCCCACATCCAGTCTCCCTCACATGAACACCTGAGACCCAAGTGCTGAGCTTCAATCCTGCCCCTTTAGGGCTGTCCCTGGTTACAAAGTGTCTCTGGCTCCACCTGCTGGCCACTTGCGGTACCAATCGGCCACTCGAATACAAAGATTTAAATTTCTAAAGATGAGACCGAATGTTTTTGCCTTAAAGAATAGAAAACCCTTAAGGCTCAGACAGAGGTCAAAGTAGTAACCACTTGCCAGGGAGCTCTCCCCTGCCTCATGGAGGGGTCAATCATTTCTCGTTGCATCACCTCGGTGTATGTCAGACAACTCTGACTCCGGCTTCTCCATCTTTTGAGAATGTGCTATACCATACGCTCATCATTATCTCACAACAATCCTGAGCTAGACTCAGCATCACTGAGAGGCCAGAGCCCTCTGTCTCTGTTACAACCCTTTAGTCGTGTGGCTTTGACAAGAGAAACTCCCTCCGCGTGAGCCCACTTGCCGGCAACTGCTCTCCAGCACAGAAACACCATGAAAGTATGCATTGTACCAAACTGTCCACTCCGCCATGCCAAGCAAGATGCTGACCAGCATGGAAGTTAGCAGTTTCGTTGGCCTCGAAGTGACCAATGACTCCCTGGGGTGTGACTAACCCAACCCAAGACATGCTTAAATGTAAAATGCACAATAACTGTTTTTAGTTAGCATTAAAACAGCCTATGAAATATCATCATTAGTTTCATATTGATTACATATGGATATGATCATATTTTGATTATATTGAAATAAATGACATGATATCCATGGCGCAGCAGTTAAGAGCACTTGATGCTTTTGTAGAGGATCTGAGTTTCCAGCACCCACATCATGCAGCTCGAAAAGCCTGTAGCTCTGATCCCAAGGGATTTGATGCCCTCTTCTGACCTCCTCAGGTACCTGCACTCGTGTAGGACACAAGAACGCATTCACACATACAAATAAGCACTTAAATATTTTTTTAATTAAAAACTATCAAAAATCCTTCAACCAGTTCTGTGTACATTTTCATAGTGGCACTAAAAAGGTTAAAGTTGTCCACATGGCCGACATTGTATTCCCCATCAGGCAGTGCTCATCTGGACAGTTTTGCAGAAAGCACTCAGTTATTTGAGGCAGACAGCCCCTGTGTCATCAAGGTTATGCATACATGATCTCAAATAATCATACTTCAAGGTTATTTAGGAAAAAGGTGGCCACGGGACATGCATAAGTTTTGTCTTCCTGCTGCCTAAACAATACAATGTAGCAACAGATGAACCAAACCTGCGAGATGTTCAGAGTTTACATGCAAACATGACAGCACTTTTGGGTAAAGCATCTGAGCATCCCCAGAAGACCCAAAACCAACTCCCTCCAGGTACTGGTGGATGACTGCACATCAGCAGCCTTTTGTTTCTCTTGCCTTTTCTGCCCGAGTTTCTGCTACTAGGATACTGACTTTGATCTTAGAATGTTGAAAACAACCTCCACATGGCTACACTCCGCCTGGCCTGGAAACTTTTGCTAGAACACATATTTAAGAGTTGTGAGTTAGGGCTGAGGAGCTGGCACAGTGGTTAAGAGCCACTTGCTGCTCTTTCAGAGGAGCCAGATTTGGTTTCCAGAATTCACATCAGTAGATTTACAACTACTTTTAACTCTACTTGCAAGAAAGCTGATGCCCCCCCCCTTCTGGCTGCGTGGTGATGTACATATATCCACTCAGAAACACAACATAGATGCAGACAAACACCCCCCCCCCACACACACACACACACACACTGTCTAAAATATAAATAAAAATTTTAGGTATATTGGTGGTCCAAAATTATAGACACATAAGATCAAGTGTCACCCAAGAACTACAAATGACCAGTATGGTTACGAGTAGACTGGAAATCAAAGAAATAAAAAATTAAAACATGAGGTCTCATTTTTAGCTTAATATAGCACATACTTTTGTAAAAAAAAAAATATATATATATGGTGATACTTAGCCAGTGTGTATGGAAATCAATATATTTCCTTCTTGCCTCAGAGAGTTGAACTGCTTCTTAGGGGCAATTTAGGAATATATGGAAAGGTTCTTTCTTGCACATGTGCATGTCCACTGGACCAACGGTGATTCCACCTCTGTGGACTTCTGTCGGCAGTAACCATCACTGGTGCACTCAGTAAATTCACCTGTAAGGACACTCCTTACCCTGAGAGGTGTTACAAAGATAACACTAACCCAAGGGATTCTGAGCACTGCAGCTTGCTCAAGAGCTGGAATGCTAAGTGTGTTGCCACTGCAAATTGGGCGGCTGAGTAATGATAAACAGCGTTCGTCTGCCACATCCTTACTCCTCAATTCGCTGTGATCTTTTTCAAGTGAGCCAGATCATGCCACCCTTTGTTTATTAAAGCTCCTCTGTGCTTTCTGGTGCTGTTAGGACCACCAAGCCCAACCCTGTATGGTCCTGAATAATCTGGATATTTTTCCCTCGCCAGTTTCACCTCTCCCAGACTCCTCTCCCTGGCCCACCGCCAACCAGCCACAGGGACCTTCTTTTAGCTCCCCTGGCCCTCAGATTCCACTGTAGCCCTCTGACTGGATGCTTTCTGTAACCCAGTCCCTACTCTTCTCACTGACAAAAGCCTCTTCATCCTCGAGGATTCAGTTACAAGTGATACTTCTAGCAAAAAGCCCTTCCCTAACCTTTCCATCTAAACCAGATCTCCTTCTTTCTGTGCCTCGTAGCATCTACTTTTTCCCTTCTATCTTATCCTCGTCTCTGACTCTGCACATCTTACTGGAATTATCCACTCAGTGCCAGCTGGCCATACAAATCCCACCTGGTGTGTGATAAATGTGCCCTAAAACTGTGGGGAGAAACATACAATACACTAATAAACCAAAGGAAGTGTCTGAAATTATAGTGTAATATGACTTTAGTATCAATAAAATATGTATATGATTACTTATTGACACTGAATTCAAAATGGCAGGAGGAAATCCAAGATGTGAACAGCAATTAGCACTCTCTCTCTCTCTCTCTCTCTCTCTCTCTCTCTCTCTCTCTCTCTCTCTCTCTCTCTCTCTCTCTCATCCCCCAGTAATCTAGATTCCCTACAGTGACTATATCTAACTTTCAGTGGGGGTAGTTTTAAAATAATAATTGTAAAGGTTCTGGGCTCAGCCTCAATTCTTTTATTTACTCTTTTGTCTGTGTTGATAGATATATTTGTGCATGTGCAGATGTGTATGAGCGCCAAAGGACAAGCTAGGGTGCCATCGTCAGTAGCACTGCCCTCCTCCTTTGAGACAGAGTCTTTCATTGGTTTAGAGCTCAGCAATTAGGCTAGGCCACTGGCATTGACCCCAGGGATCCTCCTGGCTCCCCTTCATCAACATTGGGATTACAATGATGCTTTTGTGTGAGATCTGGGGACCAAACTCAGTTGCTCATGTTTGTGAGGCAGGCACTGAGCTATCTGCCCAGCTCTCGAGTCTCCATTCTTAGCAGCAGCTTAGCCTTAGGAAAGGAGATCTTCTCATGATCTTTCAGTTATAAATGATGGTGACAGGTTCTTCCCTTTGGGATCTTAAGGCATTAGTAGAGTAATATGCCTATAAACCATGTGCATTTGTGTATGTATATGTATATGCACAAAGGTCAGGTGGCTTATTCTGTTGCTCTTTGCATTGCTGCCTTGAGTTGGGGGTCTCTCACTGAACTTGGAGTGTTTCTGGACCAGACTTACAGTCAGCAAGTCCTGGCTACCCTCTTGCTTCCACTCCCCCAGCACTGAGGATACGGGAACACACAACCACATCCGGCCTTTTCATGGATATTGGGAATTCAAATGCAGATGCTCATCCACAGAAAGTGCCCTTACCCACTGCACCATCTCTCCAGCCCCTGTATGAATTGTTTTACATGGTTCAATTTTGATTCTTGATGCCTGTGTGTAAGGTGGTGAGCATCTGCAACCATCATGAGGAACTGACAGTTAAGTGACCTGGGCTTCTCTCTCCTTCGTGGGTTGTTAAGAGATATGACTACCCACAAAGGTGAGAGGTGGATGCCACTGGGAATCCTGGAGCAGAGTTCAGGGATAGACAGAAGCAGAACAAACCTCCCAGTAACAGGGCTGTCTCTCCTTTCCCTTGAGACCAGCACTGGAGTCAGGTGGCCTCCAGAGCCCAAGCAGAGTGTTCAGCAGGGATGAGAATGGTTCAATTTTAAACAGACCGAACTTGACACATTTTATGCTAAAGGACTCAACTCGGTGTGCCTTCTCTGTGCTGGCTAAGTAAAAATTCAACAGTCAGGGGTATGTGGCTTGAATTCTCCCTCTTTAATCTTTTGCTTGGAGAGTAACTCCAGACAGGGGGTCTGGACCTAGTAGAACATGACAGCTCACTCTGTTTATTCTGCACGTGTTTGTCAAGCATTGACAATGTACTAGACACTATGGGGGGACAGGGGCTAAACAGATGGACAAAGCGCAGTCCCTGCCTGCTGGCAGTATGTAAATTACTCATTCTGATTCGTGCTGCCGAACTCCCTCAGCCTCCTGTCAACCTTATCGCCCCTTGCCTTATGGCCCTACTGTGCTCGTTTCTGCATTAACACCACCAAAGTACTTTCTCTATTAAGCCTGTAATCTTTTTTTTTTTAATTTATTTAGCCACGTTACAACCTAAACATGCCTCCTCCCTTCTCTCCTCCCAGTCCCACGCTCTCACCCTTTTTCCCCTTTCCTCCTTCCTCACCTCAGAAAAGAGGAGCCTTCACCACAACCACCACTTACCAACCCACTCTGGCACATCCAGTCACATCAGAACTAAGCACATCCTCCTCCACTGAAGCCAAACAAGGCAACCAAGTCCATGTAAGAGACAGCCCCCAGCTCCACTTGGTAGGGACCTATGTGGAAACCAAGCTGCCCATCAGTTATGACATATGTGTCAGGGGCCTAGGCTCAGTCCACTAAGCCTGTAATCTTGGTGACAGGCTCTACTTTGAGTTGTAGCTGCATCTTAAGTCTATCATGCTCAAGGAATGAGCAAAGGAAGAAATGATTCAGTTGCTGACCCATTGCCTCCTTGAGTATAATAATTATAATAATAATAATGATGATGATGATGACGACAACAATGATGACGCTGATGATGGTGAGAGAACAGTGAAAGTTACCTAGAAAATAAATGTGTAGTGAGGCTTCATGCTTTGACAACTGAAGGAAATGTGTGGACTGTCCCAATAACAAATAGACGAGAGGTGAAAAGAGACAGATACAGGAAAAGGGGAGCGTCTTCTTCAGGACCCTCTTTGCTACAGATGCTTTATGACTCTATAGTCAATGTTCCAAAGAGGATTGCAGATCAGAATACCAAGAGGCTTAGAATTTCTCCTAAGACAAGTGCCTCCACTTGTTGATAGCTACTCCCAAGATTCATAGGCCCCAGTCACTTTGCCACATGGTATAAAGCTGAACAAAGTTGTTATATAGAGAAGTTTTAAGAGAATACCCAGGAATGGAGAGATTTCTTAGTGGTTGAGAGCATTTACTGCTCTTCCAAGGGGCTTGGACTCAATTCCCAGCACCTATATGGCAGATCACAACCACCTGTAACTCTGATTCCAGGGTATCTGATGCCCTCTTCTGTTCTCTTCAGGCACCAAGCATGTATTGGTGCACTGCTATATGCAGGCAAAGCACTCATACACATAAAAGTTTTAAAAAAAAAGAAGAAGAAGAAGAGGAGGAGGAAAAAGAGAAGGAGGAAAAGACCCAAAATAGTAATATTGGGACAGACAGATGTAGAAGATAGCTAGCAAGTAAGAGACAGAATCCAAAAGAAGGACAATATTTGATCTCAAATAGCAGTGTGGCTACAGTACATAAAAGAAGTAAGAGTTCTTCCTTGTAGCACTCAAGGTCAAAGGTAAACCCTACAGGCGAGTATTAGAGAGAGGCCAATTCCTGGCTCAATAAAAGAGGCACACATCAGTGAATTGTCATAAGCTATGCCAGTTTTGTAACTCAAGGTTAAAAATGGTAACAAATCTGCCCTTGGCAGGTGCTTTCAAAGTTTACAAAAAGGATGCTGGTCACTAGAGCTGAGGACACACGATGGAATCAGAAATTCTTAATTCCCTGTCTATTAGGAAAGAATACTAAACCCAACACCCTGTAAGATTGTTCTCCTCAAATTGATGGGTTCATGGCCCTCCAAATGGCTCTTGGCTTTTCAGCAAGTTGCCTTGGGTGTAGTAGCTCGAATGACCTTGAATGCACTTTGACCCGTATAAGTCTATAAGGCTTGACTAACAGTTTTGTAAGGAATGTTCAGAGATCACTGCAGGCCACAAATATCCCTCAGGACTTCCAGGTATGCACCAGTGGGGTGCCTCTGCTCTGACTTCTTTGGACTTGTCACTTCATCTCTTCAAATATCTGGCACGTTTAGAAGAACTTTATGACAGGCAGATCTGGATCCTGGGGTCCTCCTCAAACTAAGGCACCAGCCAAGGAGAATATAGGCAGTAAGCTTCGAACCCCTACCAAGACCTAGCCGACGAACATGATACTCTCCACCGTTGAGTGCAGAGTGAGATCTGACTCTCACACGAACTCTGGTGCCCCTTTTCTGACCATGTCCCCCAGATGGGGAGACCTGGTGGCACTCAGAGGAAGGATAGCTAGTTACCAAGAAGAGACTTGATATTCTGAGAGCATATATAGGGGGAGGAGGTCTCCTAGGTCACGTACATAGGGGAGGGGAGAAGGGGAGAAATGGGAGGGAGGGAAGAATGGGAGGAAACAGGGGAAGGGCTAACCATCGAGATGTAATATGAATAAATTAATAAAAAATCTAAAAAAAAATCAAGTAACTACAGAAATAAAAAAAAAAAATATCTGGCACATTTTTTCTAAATCCTTCAGTTAGATGCTAGTCTCTTTGAGGTGGTTTACCTGTACAGCTGCAGAGACTAGCATAGTATCTTTCATTCAAAAGGCTGGATCCAAGCCAAAGAATGGAGGCAACCCACTCTGTCAAGGTCTTGAACAACATCTGTGTTTTTTCAGCTCAGCATTTGCCATCCATCATCGAGGAGACCGGAACAGAAAAGAACAAGGTCATCTCCTGAGCCCCAGCAACTCCATTCTCCAAGGTTGGAACGTTTTTCTCCCTTTTTGCAAACAGTAGACCAGATGGTCCCCGAATCTTGGCTTCTGTGGCTTAACTCTAATTACAATGTTAGTTAGCAATGAGTTTGGTGATTCAGAATCACTGGTAGAGTCTTTCCAGGCAGCCGGGCTTTTCTTGTGCTCTCACTAAGAACAGGGTGGGTTTGTGGGTTTGTCATCTGCCTTGAGCTGGCTTCCTGTACTATAATTGCTTAGAAATGAAATGAGCCCAGGGCTACCCAGCCCTACCTGAAAGCAATGAGCACTCCGGGAAACCGGAGGAAGCAGCAGCCAGATGGCTAAGTAGCCTCTGATGGTATTGCAGTCAAATTGGGAGGCACAAATCAGGAAACGCTCCTTGGTTGAATATGCCATGAGCCAGGTGTCAAACTCAAAGGCGCACATGGGTCTGCCTCCATGCTTTGTGAGTATAGTTAAAGAAGAGCCTTAAAACTAAGCCCTTGCAACTGTAAACGTTGAAAACAATGTTTCAGTGTCATCTGATCTACATCTTTGGAAAGGGAAGGTCCCACCAAAAAAAAAAAAAAAGCTCATTCAAGTTCAGTTCAAACACTTTGCATGCACAAAATTCAACTTCAAGAGGCAGTCCATTTTTTTTTGTACAGTTACTACTGGGGTTTGTGTTGCTTTGGGAATATACCTGCCAACTCATCTTAGCTTGTACTTACTAGATCTTGTTCTCTTCCCCCCAAGATAAGCAGGAAGGGAGTCGGGGCGGGGGCAATTCTTTATCTGTGGTGAAACCCTTTCGAACAATTAAGGAAGCTTTTGGTTTCTCCTAAATTTGTATTTCTTTAAATATCCCAAGTTCCTAATTGCTCATTACTTAGTTTAATCTCAAGCCTCTGCAGCTCACCTGCCTCCATCTTTCCCTGGGGAAATCTGTTCCCTGCCATGCTAAGTGTAGCTGATTAGCTTCTACCCACATGACCCCGCCCTCTGGCCACTTTTGATTGGTCCCAGGAAGCCATCTGGCATAAGCACAACCCTCTCCCCCCCCCTCCACCCCCTGCACCCATAAGCATCCTGCAGCTTTGAGTTCATAGAGAAAAGATGAGCGAGAGGTTAGTCTGCTGTCTTTAGAACTGGAACCAAAACTAGAGCCCGCCATTGCACAGCTCCCTGCCATGCACTTTGCATTCGCTGTGATATCCCAAAGACGTGATTGTAAAAACAAACCCAGGGACTTCTGATTTCTTCTGGGGACAAATGAGGCTTACATGAGAAGCCAGAACCAAATGAGTCTGTAATGGTGATGGTGAAGATGAGGTCAAAATAAAAAAAAAAATAGTACCCAAACTTGCAGCTGTGTTTGGACCAGGTACACAGGGGTTGTAGGCTTCTGTTGAAACTTCAGGTGGTTTTAAACACATTCCATGCAGATGGACTGTGGGCATTCTGCTTTCCAAACCAGAAGATCTGCAGTACTGAAACTTGGTTTTAGTCAGCTGAAAATATTTTAGCCTTCAGAACAACAAGGACTGTGTGACTTTACAGAACAACCCAAGTGTCAACGTTCAGAAGCAGCAATCCAGAGCAGACCTTGCATCACAAGATAACAAACAGTATATTCTAATCTATGACCAGCTTTCTTTGAACTGGGAAGGTGGTTTTGGATTGGCCAAAGACTCTTCTGCTCCCAGATCCAAAGATACAAAGATCCAGGTGATGGAAAGATCCAGCTATGGAAAAGACCAACTTTAGTTCAAAAATAATCTTACTGTTTTGTAATTCATCAGACTGTCTACCTTTGCTTCGCCACATACCCTGTCATGGTGTGTGCCTCACCTCAGGTCCATACTCAAGGGGAACACCTGATTATGCACCGAGACCTTCAAAACTGTGAGCCAAAATAAAGCAAGTCTCTTTACAACTGATTGTTTCAGCTGCTCCCCTTAGTGGCAAAAGTGTTTGAAAACATTGCCATTCATACAAGAGATTGTATAAGAGATGTGAGATAAGGTCAGGTCAAGGACATGGGAGTATGTGTAGGGAAGGCAGGGCATCTCAGAAGTATGAGAAGAAACAGAGAGAGGGAACAGACTTGCTGCATCCACTCACCGGTCCTGTAGTGTGCTCACAATGAGCTCAGCATTGTTCGGATGTCAAGGTGGTAACTAGGGAAATGGCATCATGTCACTCACTGTGCGAAAGGTGTTACAGACACAGCGGAAATTCCATCTAACTAGAAGACGCAGGTGAGAGGAAAGTGCTACAAAGAGAATCCTAACTCAGCCTACAGGCACCAGGAGAGACTCCTAAGAGGAATCAATACTAAAGTAGAGACTTAACAAGAGTGCTGTACAAAAACCAGCCACACAAACACAAGAGCACGAGGCATGGAAGATGACTGGGGCATCTGCTCCAAGTGACACTTTGCAGCTTCAAACCGTGGCTGTGTGCTTTGCCAGCTGCATGGCCTTGAGTGCATTGCTCATTCTCTGTGCTCTGTGGTCGTCACACCGTGAGTGGGGATCACATCCCTTTCTTGCAGAGCTCTGAGGATGTTACATTAAATAAACAAAGAGCCTTGTGATTTGTGAAGGCATCAAAGGAATGACTGGATTTTCTTTTTAAAGAAATAAGAAGGAACGGTCTGTGCAAAGGCTAAAATGTAAGAAAATCGCGATGAGCTCAAGGACGGTAAGTCAACACTGCCCGAGCACTGGGAAAATCTAAGTGATGGGCCTGGAAGAGGGAAGCAGGGTCAAGGAGGGATGATGGCTCCTCGATGGAGAGTCACAGACCTGGAACATACTTATCATTAGATCCTTAGTGTCTTCCAAAGCCCATGTGTTCAAGGATTAAAACCCAAGCTGGAGCTACCAGGAGGTAGCCTAGTAGGAGCTCGATAGACTGTAGGGTCATATCCTCAAGAGGAATTTAAGACATAGGCCCCTTCTCTTTGTCTTTCTTCTTCCTATCCCTGAACAAAACATCCTTGCTCCACCACACAGTCCTGCCATGATGTGTCCCCCTCAGCCCATGGGTACAAAGCAATGGGGCCAACCAATAATTAACTACAACCTCCATAACTGTGAGCCCAAAGAAACCTTTCTTTTTTTTATAAATTGATGGCTACAGGTAGCTGTCATAGTACAAGAAAGCTGTCTAGCATGGAGAGAAACCCACAGTATTATTCCAGGGGAAAAGTCACAGCAATTATCTCACAACCACTTTCTGGAGAAAAAAAAAAAAAAAAGACCATGGAGGTGAGATTTGCTGGGACATGAAGCAAGAAACAGCTGCAGTCAGGAGGGATTGTGGAACAAGAACGATGCAAGTTCTTAGACAAAAGTTCTTATAATAGTAGTGGGGTCCCCCAAATAGTAAAGCAGAAAGAGAGCTTCTGTCTTGGGGGATTCAACTTCCGACCCTACCTGTGTCCACACCACTGCCCTACTCTGTGTCTTGGTAAGTATTTGGTCATTTAGAGCCAAGGAACTGCAGACTCTCATGAGTCCATGAAGATGCCCCATGGCTTCTCGCTGTAGATTTGTAACACATGTTTGATTTTTCATCATATGACTTTATTATAATTCTTTTTAACATAGAAGTTTATATTATTACACGTGAGTAAAATAAACTACATACAGCAGGAAGAACCATGAAACAATCAGGAATTATATAACTTGTTATATTCATAGTGATTGGGTATTTGTATTTGGCAAACTTCTTTCCTATCTTGGTGAGTCTAAAACGACTGAATAAAAATCAGTATCTATCATATCTCATCTCTATTAACATAAAACATCTATCAAGACCTAAAAACATCTGAACCCTTAACCAACTAAGCTTAATTGTAAGACTAAACTACCTGGTCTTCAATCCCATCAGAGATTTCTCCGGTTGTGGTGGCACAAGCCAGTAGGATTTGCTGAAGGAGGCAGAGGCAGGAGGATCATGAGTTCAAGGCCAGCCTGGGCTACACATTGGAAGCTGGAGAAATGGCTTAGAGGTTAAGTAACACATGTTTTTTTTTTTAATTTTTTTTTATTAATTTATTCTTGTTACATCTCAATGTTTATCCCATCCCTTGTATCCTCCCATTCCTCCCCCCCCCCATTTTCCCATTATTCCCCTCCCCTATGACTGTTCCTGAGGGGGATCACCTCCCCCTATATATTCTCATAGGGTATCAAGTCTCTTCTTGGCTACCTGCTGTCCTTCCTCTGAGTGCCACCAGGTCTCCCCCTCCAGGGGACATGTTTTAAAGCGAGGATTAATTCTTAAATTCAAAAGAGATCTAGGGCTGAAATATGTACTAACATTCTGCAAGGCTTTACCAGACCATTCCAGCTCTCACGACATAGAATCCCAACCTCACGAACTATGAGGCACCTGCTCTGCAAAATTGTATATCCTTGAGGTTAAAAGCATAGAACCAGAAAGTCCTGGGTTCAAATCCAAGTTCTAAAGCTTGCAAGCTAAATGACGACAGGCAAACTATAAATCTCTATAATCTAAATGTTTCAGTTTGGGCTTGGGCTTTTGAAAGAAAAGGTCCCATGTATTCAGTCTTCCCTCAAATTCACTATGTAACTAAAAAAATAATCTTGAACTTCTGAGCCTCCTTCTTCCACCGCCAGGTGCTGGGATTATAGGTATGGACTATCACATCCAGTTTTATGCAGTACTGGGGATCAAAGCAGGGCCTTGTACATGCTAGGCAGGCAATCTACAACTGCCCTCCATTCCTACATTTCCAGCCCCCTTGGTTTCTAAAGTGTAAACTTTAGATTAAAAGGGTATTTTCAACTCACACAGCTGTTACAAGGAATGAGATAATTCATGCCGTGATCATTGGCAGAAACCTTCTCGAAGCTTGCCAAATCTGCATAAAACCTGAACTATGAATTAGGTAATATTTTTCTTTAAATCAATCCATGTTTTCACTTCAATTCCTGTACTTAGCAGGAAGTGTTATATTGCTGCCTCAAATGAGAACCACGGATTGATAGCAACCATAATAATAACAGCAAGAAGAATCATATGAAATTTTCATCTTAGTCAATGAAATTCAAAATCTGTTAAACTCCAGTAGAGTACCCTTTGTTATTGGGAGTTCTGGGCCTGAGGCTGCCTCCTCTGTACTAACATGGAAATTAGCAAGGATTTAAAAAAAGAAAAGAAAAACAAAGAGGAGTTAAAAATACCCAGGCTTTAAACTAAAACTTTCTCCTGCTATAATCAGACAAGGAAATAACAAGGAAACCCTGTGATTCAAAATTACCCAGAGCCTCAACTGGGCATCATTTAGAACATTGTCTCATAGCGCATGCGCAGCAGTTACAGTTACAGTACTCAACACTGGAATTGCTCTGAAGTAAGTAGAGTAGTGACCATTTTTGTTAATATTGGTGACAAAAGCAAAGGTGACGTGCTTGGACATGACAGCCTCCTGCCCACTCCACCACTACTGACACTGTGTGCTGACAGCCTCACACAGAACAGCAGAAGCTTCTGGAAGCTGCAAAGTCTCTCACTCTTACATGTCTTTCAAAGCCATTTATTTACTAGGACATCTTTAATTCATCCTTTCCATCCATGTCCATGAGTGCCCATCATGTGACCTTGGATCACATGCAACCATCTCTGATTCCTAACCCTTCAGGCTACATCCGGAAACTGCTGTGAGGACCATCTCTTGACCCTCAACCCCACGCTGGTCAGAGGTAACAGCACGCTTTACCTAGTTGTTTGGACCAAGTACATAGACAAGTCCAAGTACTTGGGCAAGTTCTGGGGTGATGATGACTGACTGCACTGTCGTGTTTGTGTCTGTCTCCTCCCCTCAGTCACACATTTCCAGAAGACAGGGACTTAACATCTACCTTGGTCTCTTTGGCTCACAAGAGATGCCTGGATTGCTTTTCATATATGTAGTAACAAATGTTACATGTGTGGATGATGGATGATTGGGTGAGTGGGATGGACAGATGGATGGATGAGGGATGCAATAAAGTAAAGAGGGAAGAGATACAAGAGGAGAGAGGGGGACAAAAGGCATTTATGGATTATATTACTTTCTGACTTTCTCTGTTCCTAAAGAGAATGAACAAGGAAACCACAACAGAGCTCACGAAATTCCCTCTTGCCCGATTTCCATGCATCACCCTCACACACCATTCCTAGCATTTTCCTCATCTTACAAATACCTAAGGGCTGCTGTAGCCTTCACAGGATACCTTGGCTCCCTGCCAGAAAACAAACATGGCTAAGAATAAAGAAAAATAAGTAAATAACAACAGTGTTGTCTCACACTTTGAGGTCTGGGAAATGAATGCCAAATGGGAGCTGAACTCAAAAACCAAATGTTTGGCTTTTGGTGGCAACCAGCTACTTGGCTGCGAGCCTCAGCCCCTTCTGGGACCACTTAGGAAATGTAGCCCTGGACTCTCCCCGAGAGTGGCTTGCCTCCTCTACACCTTTTCTCAGACGTGGGAGAAATTACTGCCAAGGAAAGCAAACATCAAACTTCCTACCCACTCCCTGAAGGTTACTGCTTTAGTTTGATTGCCTTCTGCCTTGGGAACTTTCCAAGTAGCTTCTTGGGAACAAGGTGTGCTCGGGGAGGGCTTAGACAAACCAGATGTGTTACTTCTCTGTTGCTATATAAAATACCCTGACAACCAAAGCAATGGAAGGAAGAACAGGTTTGCTTTGGGTTATGGTACCAGAGGGATAGAGTTCATCTCATGACAGTGGGGAAGGCAGAACGTGGCCACAGGGGCAGGAAGCAGAGAGACAGAGAGAAAGACAGAGAGAATAGGAAGTGGATGGCAGACTATAAATCTCAAATGACTACCCCTAATGACATAGTTCCTATAGCAAGGCTCCACCTCTAAAGTTCCTACAATCTTCCAAGACAGCACCAACTGGAGACCAAGCATTCAAATATCTATCTCACATTCACATACACCCATGTCCATACATGCAAAGGCAGGGTGGGAAGCACTTTTAACATGGAGGATCAGATTTCCCAGGAATCTCTGTCTGACGTCACATACCATGCTTATACACCCTGACGCTTGGGTGAGCTCCCAAAGTGGGAGTGAATTGGGAAGGGTCAACTGAGCAGCTGTCCAGATGTGCTAGGAGGGGATGAACGCAGGGAGATCAGAAGGCAGGACACGAGAGCTCCCGTGTACTTCACTGAGCAACTGTCGGCCCCTGCAAAGGTGCAAAGCAAACACCATGCTGAAGGCCTCGCAGTTCCACATCCTAGAGCTGCCACATCTGGTTTTTGCCCTTCTCCTTCCACTGATATCCTCAGCAACACACATGAAAACACGTGTAGACCCCTTTTGTGGCCGTGATGTTAACACCTTTATTCCAGTCTGTCTGAGGGAGACATCACCCCTCAAACATATGAAGACCTGGTTGAACGCAAATGTAGACCTGGGTGAATTACCCAACTTAGACAAGGGTTTGAGACACAGACTAAATGTGTGTAGGTTTTGTATTTTGTCTCGTTTTGTTTTGTTTTGTTGAGGGTGCATAGCAACCTAAGGTACAAGACAAGAATTCTTCACATCTGAATTGGAATTCTTCATCTTTAAACTAGGAATCTGACATGTCTTTGAGGATGGGTTATGAAGATATAATCAGATAATGTGTCATATATAAAGTACAGGTTCTGCTACCACCTCAGTGTCTACAAAATACTTGTCTAAGGTTAAAACTGAGTTTAGGCTACAGAGGTGGCTCAGCGGTTAAGAGTGCTTGTTGTTCTTCCAGAGGACCCAGGTTCGGGTCCCAGCACCCACATGGTAGCCCTCAAACATCTATAACTCTAGTTTAAAGGGTTCTGATGTCCTTTTCTGACCTTTGTAGGCACCAAGCATGTGTGTCATAAACAGACAAACAAACACACGCATGCAGACGTGTGTGCACACACACACAGACAGACAACAAATAGACCTTTTTTAAACATGAATTTCTTAGCTCTGACTCTCAGTTAAGGACATGCAAGCAGATCTTCAACTCACTTTTAAAGCAACCTGCTTAGTCCTTGGCTTTTATTTTTTATTCAGCTGTGTGTACTCATGTCTGTCTATGTTTGGGTTTGTATGTATACATGTGTATATACAATATATAAATGTCCATGGGTGTCAGAAGAGTAAGCTAGGTCCCTTGGGGATGGAGTTACATGAGATCATGGGATTCTTGATATGTGTTGATATATGTTCTACATAGCAAGTACCAGACCAGTCAAGGCTTCATAGTGAGATCCTGTCTTAAAACACAGAAACAAACAAAAAGCTCTTTTAGCCCTTTTAGCATGTGATAGTGGTGATCCTAGCTGCCTTCCAGGGAATTCCTCAAGACTTTTGCTCCCAGCTGTTTTAAGAGCACAGTTTGAGACTAACAATTATAGCCACTTGGGGCACACAAGTCAAAACCGGAGTGGGTCCAACAGATCAGATCTGGCCTCCCCTCTTCTTCTACCCATGCCTGCCTATTTGACATCACACAATGAGCCTTTTTCTTTGAAAAATCAAAGTTTGACCCATGGAGCCTTAAGTTTGTAGTTTCTATAATAGTGGAAAGTGGAAGCACAGCTCACATGCACATACCTACAACTGTGAGCATACACACACACACACACACACACACACACACACACACACACACACACACACACACACACATACACACACACCAGTTTAATTCTATCTAATTAAACCCTCGCAGAAGAGGGAACTAAAGGGCAAAGGCCAGGGATGCACAACAAGTAAAAGGCCAAGAGGAGAAATGAGCATCTTACTGTGGCATGGGGTGTGGGGAGCAGAGCACACAGCACACAGCACACAGCACAGGCTCTGCGCTCGCAGAGTGAGCAGTTGACAACCACTAACAACTACCCTTGTGTTGTTATAATTCTTTGGGTTATTTTTATTTTTACTGTTATGTTGTATTGGCTACTTCTCCTGCAATGTGATAGAACACTGACAAAAGCAGAGAAGAAGTCATTTTGCTTCCCAATTCTAGCGTACAGTTCACCATCTCGGAGTAGTCATGTTGACAAGAGCCTGAGGCAGCTGGTCCACGTGCTGTGTCCCCATTCAGGTAACAGAGAGAAATGAACACTAGAGTTCAGTTTGCTTTAACCTTGTTCAGTTCAGGACCCCAGGCTGAGAAATGGAACTACCTGCATTTGAGATGGGTCTTCCCGCCTCAGCTAATCTCGTGTAAATAATCCTTTACAGGCATGCCAGGGGCTTGTCCCTTAGGTGTTTCTGGATCCTGTCACAAGGACAATCAGCGTTCCCCTTCACAGTTGTTAAAAAAAAAAAAAAAAAAAAAAAAAAAAGACCAAGTCCACATCTCTAACCTTTGCAGTTTGACTTCCCAGTTTTCTCTTTCATATTGAGTATAATATAAATGCTCCTCACATGTCCTTGGAATCAATAAATCAGCCCTACAACTTCTCAGAGAACCTCCTACACTGTATGAACACCTACCTCTAGTCTGAGAGGCCCGTCGCACTCCTGTTTCTCGCTATTCCACAGCTCTATATTATAATGAGTCCATTTAAGAAATCTATCTCCTGGTCTTTTGTGTCCACTGGCTAGTTCTAGATTTAATCATCCCAGCATTGAGCCTTTTACAAAGAGATTTTGATGTTAAATCAGACCATGGAGGTCCCTGAATAGAAAAGCCTCCAATTAACCTGACTGGGTGGTTAAAAGAGATACATTATCTTCCATCAGTCATTCACCTCAAGAGAGACAAGGTCAGTCTTTATCTTAGTAATAGAGACGATGTCTTAATCAAGACAAATCTGCAGCACATGTCAAAACAATAAGTTTGCAGAAAGCAAATGCCCCCATTAGGTAAATTAGGATGAGTGCCTCAATAGGGGCCCATTGCCTTCACAGGAGCAGAGAAGAAAGCTCATCTCTGTCAACCCTCCTTCAGAAAAGGCAGCATTGATTAGATGCTGACAAGTATTTGTGTCTGAAGAGCAAAAATAAGCAGAAAATAAAAGGGGATGCCTCCGACATCTTTCCGCTCCACAGCACACGTAGCGATCTGTGCCAGCTTACAGCTGTAGACAACTCTCTTTGTACCTTTCTTTAAAAGTTCATCAGCTTACTTGGCCCTCACAGAAATCCTGTGATAGAGAGAGGGGGGCGAGAGAGGGGAAGAGAGAGAGAACAGGCCATAAGGCAGAAGTCTGTCTTAGGCACCTTGGTCAGTTCTTCTCTACGTTGCTTTATGAGACAGGATCTCTCACTTTTACCAGGAACTCATCAGTTTAGCTAGGTTTGCTAGCCAGTAAACCCGATGGTCTGTCTCTGTCTCCCCAGCATTGGGATTACAAGGGCATGCCCCAATGCCAACTTCTCCCCCACCCCATTTTATTTGTGCAGATGGTTTGCCTGGATGTGTATGTGTACACCTGATGACCATAATGCATGCCTGCTAACCAAAGAGGCCAGGAGAGGGCGTCAGATCCTTTGGAACTGGAGTGCAAATGGTTGTGACCTGTCATATTGGTGCTGGGATTTGAACTGAGATGAGAAACACATTTAATGTATGTGCCCAAGGTTCTAGGGGTCTCTGACCTCCTGGAGTCCCACAGTGTGAGTATTAAAGCGTGATTAAGACTCACTATCAAAGGGCAATGAGACCAGTGAATCCAGAAGACAGGCCCTTCGCCCTGACCTGCTGGATGGCTTCACCACACAGTCAGGGATAAGGATGAACACACCAGCCCCCAACACCTCCTTGTCCATCTCCACTTGTGGCTAGCCAGAGAGGAAATGGCTTCACAGGTCACTGAACTGACACCAAGAGAAAAAGAACAATTCTTTTTAGGCTTCCTCTTTCAGCATAAGCCTCTGGACCTAAACAAGACCCACCTGTATCGGCAAGAAGACAATGACAGGCCTAAGAAAAGGACAGGGCACTTCACAGCCCCATTACACTATTGCCGTTGACAGTAGGAAATGATTTTTCTGAGCACTCATGAAAATGCCTCTTATTTAAGGCATCATAGTCTCTCTTCTTACTTTTCAGAGTTTTCCCAAGAAAAAACAAACTGAGAGAACAAATATCTGTACCAATGGTCCCTCTGCTTACAAAAGCCCAAAGAATAATTTTTCAACTTTATCATGCTGTAAAAGTGGCATGCATATGGTAGAAAGCATACTTGAATTTTGGTCATTACCTAAACTGTAAATAATCAGTGTTATAATCCTCTCAGGATGCTGGGCACAGTAATGCACACCTGTAATCCCATCACTTGGGAGGCAGAAGCAGGCAGATCTCTGTGAATTCCAGGCCAGCCTGGTTTACAAAGTAAGTACAGGACAGCCAACGGTACACAGAAGAGAAACCCTGACTCCAAAAAACAAAACAAAACAAACAACCAAAAAATAAACAAATACTCTCAGGATGGTAAGCAGCAGCAGTTCTCTGTCAATCACAAACACATGAGGATAAAGAGCCATGACTACCATGTTCTCTGTTGATAAAACACCATAGTCCTTAGGTAAGGGCTCCTGAAACTTCCCACTTGCTACCATTTTCACTCAAGATAGTTTTGTCTGTGTGTATGTATAATAGGTATATAAGTTTTAAAGCAGTTCTTCAGCATACATTAAGCTTACTATCTATTATTAATGAAGGCAAATGTTCTTACCAATGGGATGAGAATTCTTATATATTTTTACATAAACATTTAACTCTTGGCTAAATATTTGTTAATAGATACAGACCATTTTCAGCATTTTTCAGAGCTCTTTCATACCTTAGTTTTATAATAATGCTGAGAACACCATTTCCCAATAATACATGGTACAAAATCACAGAAGTGTATTTAGCACCATTTCAGAAATTGTAGAAATTCTGGTCTAACACTGAGCCAAACTTCAAAATCACCACATCTGCAGTGATCTGTGTATGTGTGTAAAACTCAACTTAGGAACTCAGCTTTTAAAGTCAAACCTTCTAACACAAGACAATCTAAAGATATACTAACTTTATGTTTATATGCTGAGAGATGACAGTAGGAAAAAAAATCTGTTTTTAAAACTTTGCTTTCCATAACTAGACCAGGAATCGATGTATGTACAGTAAAAACACAACAATTTGTAACCTACAGTAGTTAACATTTTTTGGCATTGTGTGGCATGATGCCATGTGCAATGCAAAGTGTACATGTTGTATGTTCAGAACTGAGGCTACAGGGAAGTCATGGGATGCAGCATAGACAAGTGCTCCCAGAAACCGCTCAGAGTCATTACACATCTGATTTTTTTTAAGTCAATTCTTGGTGGTTGTACATTCAGAAACCTTTTACTCATGTCAAATATTTTGAAACCCTCCCCCACACTCACTTACAAGATTGACATGGGGTCATAACCCACAATTTAATCATTTTTAGAGATTGTACCGACATTGTAAAGATGGTTCAAGGCATAAGTGCTTCTCATGCAAGGCTCAGAAGCTGAGTTTGGTCACTGAAACCCATAGTGGAAGGAAAGAACTGACTCCTGAACATTGTCCTCTCACCTACCCACATGCATGCATGCACACACGCGCACGCGCACACACACACACACACACGCTATGGTGCTCAGACCCATGCTAACACACACATGCACATATGCACAATATTAGCAATAGCAATACTAATAGTAGTAGTAAGTGAAAGCTATACCTTACATTACATGATGTTAATTTTGTCAGCTTGGTTGTATTAAGAAATGCCAAAGGCATTAGTGAAGCACATGTTTGGGCAGAAAATTAAGAGTATTCCAGAGAGTGAACTGATGGTGGAAGACGTATGCTCAATATGAACAGCACTGTCCAACATGCTGGGTCCCAAACTGAATAAACAGGGCAAAGGGGGAAAGCAATTAAAGCACCAGTATGTCCTTGTCTCTGCTTTCTGATCTGATAAAATGTTAGACAAGCCTCCTGCCAGCATGTCTTCCTAACTGTGCTGGACTGTATCCCATGAACCAGGAGCCAAAATAAAGCTTTACTCCTTTAAGTTGCTCTGTGTCAACTGTTTGCTCACAGCAATGAGACAAGTAATCACTACAGGTTGCATGTGTATAAACGTTTTTATTTGCAGTATTTTCAATTTATGAAGGGTTTCTGAACACTTAACCTCATCATAAATTGAGAAGCATATATATATATATGTATATATATATATATATATATATACATATATATATATATGGAAATGAGAGAGAGAGAGATCATGAAAAATTGGCTCATAGAAGTTCAGAAAACCAGTGACCTTCTGTCCATTAGCTAAAGACCCAAGAAATCCAGGGATGCTATTTTAGTCTAAGTCTGAGGACTACAGGAGCAATGATACTAATCTCAGTTCCCAAGGTAGAACAAGACCACCATCTGGCACAGGCAGTCAGGCAGAAAGGGGCCAATCCTTCTTTCAACTTTACATTGTATTTCGCACTTAGTGGAATGAATGATTCCCATCCACACTGGGAAGAGTCATTACTTCTCTGAATTCACATCTGACAACACCCTTGGCCAACACATGCAGAAATAATATTTGAGGTGGGGAAGTCATGGCCCAATCAAGTTCACACAATAAAATTAATCATCACAGATCATTGGGGTTTCTTTGTTTTGTTTTTGTGAACTAGTGTTTTTGTTGTTGCTGTTGTTGTTTGTTTGTTTGTTTGTTTTTGGTTTTGTTTGTTGTTTTAGATTTCACATTGTGGTGTTGTGGTCCTGCTTTCATCCCTACAAGGAAGAGGAAAGAGTCAGAGAAGAAACGAGACCAGCTTAGAGTCCTCACTTCTGCTCTTCAAGAACTCCCCAAGACTTTCTCTTTCTGGCCCCAATCTTTATTCCTCATCTATAGCCAATGTCTCCTAGACCTGAACCCTGCTTTTTCTACTTTGTTTTCCA